>NC_092001.1:2169666-2472000 GCF_044704955.1 Pristiophorus japonicus
ACATCATTCTTTACATTAGTCGATACACCATTCTATACAACATCATTCTGCTCATCATTTTACACATCCTTCCACACAACATTCTACACATCATTCTACACATCATTCTACACATCATTCTTCACAACATCATTCTGCAAATCATTCTCACATCATTCTTCACATCATTCTAAACAACATAATTCTGCACATCATTCCGCACATCATTCCACACGTCATTCTACACATCGTTCTACACATCATTCTACACATCATTCTATACAACATCATTCTACACATCATTCGACACATCATTCTACACATCATTCTACACATCATTCTACACAACTTCATTCCTCGCATCATTTGTCATATCATTCTGCAAATCATTCGACACTTCATTCTACTCATCATTCTACACATCACTCTACACATCATTCTACACATCTTTCTACAAATCATTCTACACGTCATTCTAAACAACATCATTCTACACATCATTCCACACATCATTCCACATATCATTCTACACAACAGCATTCTACACATCATTCTAATCATCATTCTACACATCATTCTAAAACATAATTCTACACATCATTCTACACTTCATTCTGCACATCATTCTACACACCATTCTACACAACATCACTCTACATATCATTCTACACATCATTCTAAACTTCATTCTACACATCATCCTACACATCTTTCTCACCATCATTCTACACATCATTCTGCACAAAATCATGCTACACATAATTCTACACATCATTCTGCACATTATTCGACACATCGTTCTACACATGATTGTACACATGATTGTACACATCATTCTATACTTCATTCTACATAATATTCTACACATCATTCGACACAACATCACTCAACACCTCATTCTACACATCATGCTACGCATCACTCTACACATCATACTACACGTCATTCTGCACGTCATTCTAAACAGCATCATTCTACACATCACTCTACAAATCATTCCACACAACATTAATCTATATATCATTCTCTCATCATTCAACACATCATTCTGCACAACATCATTCGACACATTATTCTATACATCTTTGTACATATCATTCTTCACAACATCATTCTACTCATCATTCTAAACATCATCCTACACATCATTCTAAAACTTCATTCTCTACATCATTCTACACTTCATGCTAAACATCATTCTTCACATCATGCTACACAACATCATTCTTCACATCATTCTACACATCATTCGACACATCATTCGACACAAAATCTTTTTAGACATCATTCTACACATCATTCTACACATCATTCGACACAACATCATTCTACACATCATTCTACACATCATTCTAGACAGCATTCTGCACATCATTCGATACATCATTCTACACATCATTTTAGACATCATTCTACACATCATTCTACACATCATTCTACACGTCATTCTACACAATATCATTCTAAACATCATTATACATGTCCTTCTGCACACCCTTCTGCACATCATTATGCAAATCATTCGACACATCATTCTACACATCATTCTACACATCATTGTACACATCATTCTACACAACATGAATTTACACATCATTCTCACGTCATTTTACACATCATTCTGCACGTTATTCTCCACATCATTCTACACATAATTCGACACAACATTCTAATCAACATCATTCTACACTTCATTCCAAACATCATTCTACACATCATTCTACACAACATCATTCTACACATTATTCTGCACATCATTCGACACATCATTCGACACATCATTTACATGTCATTCTACACATCATTCTGTACAAAATCATTCTGCACAGCATTCTACACATAGTTCTACACATTATTCTGCACACCCCTCTACACATCATTCTACACATCATTCTACACATCATTCTGCACAACATCATTCTACACATCATTCGACACAACATCATTCTACACATCATTCTATACAACATCATTCCAGACATCATTCTGAAACATAATTTTACACATTATTCTACACAACATCACCCTACTCATCATTCTACACATCATTCTACACTTCATTCGACACATCATTCTCGACATCATTCTGAACATCCTTTTACACATCATTCTAAAACTTCATTCTACACATCATTCTACACTTCATTCTACACATCATTCTACACTTCATTCTACACATCATCCTCCACATCATTCTAATCATCATTCTGCACATCATTCTGCACGACATCATTCTACACATTATTGTGCACATCATTCTACACATCATTCTACACATCATTCCACACATCATTCTACACAACATCACTCTACACATCATTCCACACAACATCATTCTACACATCATTGTACACAACATCACTCTACATATCATTCTACACATCATTCTAAACTTCATTCTACACATCATCCTACACATCATTCTAATCATCATTCTGCACATCATTCTGCACGACATCATTCTACACATTATTGTGCACATCATTCTACACATCATTCTACACATCATTCCACACATCATTCTACACAACATCACTCTACACATCATTCCACACAACATCATTCTACACACCATTCTACACAACATCACTCTACATATCATTCTACACATCATTCTAAACTTCATTCTACACATCATCCTACACATCTTTCTCACCATCATTCTACACATCATTCTGCACAAAATCATGCTACACATAATTCTACACATCATTCTGCACATTATTCGACACATCGTTCTACACATGATTGTACACATGATTGTACACATCATTCTATACTTCATTCTACATAATATTCTACACATCATTCGACACAACATCACTCAACACATCATTCTACACATCATGCTACGCATCACTCTACACATCATACTACACGTCATTCTGCACGTCATTCTAAACAGCATCATTCTACACATCACTCTACAAATCATTCCACACAACATTAATCTATATATCATTCTCTCATCATTCAACACATCATTCTGCACAACATCATTCGACACATTATTCTATACATCTTTGTACATATCATTCTTCACAACATCATTCTACTCATCATTCTAAACATCATCCTACACATCATTCTAAAACTTCATTCTCTACATCATTCTACACTTCATGCTAAACATCATTCTTCACATCATGCTACACAACATCATTCTTCACATCATTCTACACATCATTCGACACATCATTCGACACAAAATCTTTTTAGACATCATTCTACACATCATTCTACACATCATTCGACACAACATCATTCTACACATCATTCTACACATCATTCTAGACAGCATTCTGCACCTCATTCGATACATCATTCTACACATCATTTTAGACATCATTCTACACATCATTCTACACATCATTCTACACGTCATTCTGCACAATATCATTCTAAACATCATTATACATGTCCTTCTGCACACCCTTCTGCACATCATTATGCAAATCATTCGACACATCATTCTACACATCATTCTACACATCATTGTACACATCATTCTACACAACATGAATTTACACATCATTCTCACGTCATTTTACACATCATTCTGCACGTTATTCTCCACATCATTCTACACATAATTCGACACAACATTCTAATCAACATCATTCTACACTTCATTCCAAACATCATTCTACACATCATTCTACACAACATCATTCTACACATTATTCTGCACATCATTCGACACATCATTCGACACATCATTTACATGTCATTGTACACGTCATTCTATACAAAATCATTCTGCACAGCATTCTACACATAGTTCTACACATTATTCTGCACACCCCTCTACACATCATTCTACACATCATTCTACACATCATTCTGCACAACATCATTCTACACATCATTCGACACAACATCATTCTACACATCATTCTATACAACATCATTCCAGACATCATTCTGAAACATAATTTTACACATTATTCTTCACAACATCACCCTACTCATCATTCTACACATCATTCTACACTTCATTCGACACATCATTCTCGACATCATTCTGAACATCCTTTTACACATCATTCTAAAACTTCATTCTACACATCATTCTACACTTCATTCTACACATCATTCTACACTTCATTCTACACATCATCCTCCACATCATTCTAATCATCATTCTGCACATCATTCTGCACGACATCATTCTACACATTATTGTGCACATCATTCTACACATCATTCTACACATCATTCCACACATCATTCTACACAACATCACTCTACACATCATTCCACACAACATCATTCTACACATCATTGTACACATCATTCTACACATCATTCTGCACCTCATTCTACACATTATTCTACACAATATCATTGTACACATCATTCTACACAACATCAATTTACACATCATTCTCACATCATTTTACACATCATTCTACACATCATTCTACACAATATCATTCGACACATCACTCTGCACATCATTCTACATGTCCTTCTACACACCATTCTGCACATCTGTCTGCAAATCATTGGACACATCATTCTACACATTATTCTACACATCATTGTAGACATCATTCTAAACAACATCATTCTACACCTTATTCTGCACATCATTCTACACATCATTCTGCACGTCATTCGATACAACATCATTCTGCACAGCATTCGACACATCGTTCTACACATTAATCTACAGATCATTCTACACATGATTCGATACAACATCATTCTGCACATCATTCTAAACAACATCATTCTACACATCATTCGACACATCATTCTACAAAACATCTTTCTACACATCATTGTACACATCATTCTACACATCATTCTGAAACATCATTTTACGCATCATTCTACACAACATCACTCTACTCATCATTCTACACATCATTCTACACGTCATTCGATTGAACATCATTCTGCACAGCATTCGACACATCGTTCTACACATTATTCTACACATCATTCCACACATCATTCTACACATCATTCTACACATCATTCTACACATCATTCCACACATCATACTACATATCATTCTACACCTCATTCGACACATCATTCTACAATATTATTCTATACATCATTCTAAACAACGTCAATCTAGATATCATTCTCACATCATTCTACACATGATTCTATACAACATCATTCTGCACATCATTCAAAACAACATCATTCCACACATCATTCGACACATCATTCTACACAACATCTTTCTACACATCATTGTACACATCATTCGACACATCATTCTGAAACATCATTTTACACATCATTCGACACAACATCACTCTACTAATCATTCTGCACATCATTCTACACATCATTCCACACATCACACTACATATCATTCTACACATCATTCCACACATCATTCTACAATATTATTCGATACATCATTCTAAACAACGTCAATCTAGATATCATTCTCACATCATTCTTCACATCATTCTACACATCATTCTACACATCATTCCACACATCATACTACATATCATTCTACACTTCATTCGACACATCATTCTACAATATTATTCTATACATCATTCTAAACAACGTCAATCTAGATATCATTCTCACATCATTCTACACATCATTCTACACAACATCATTCTACACATCATTCGACACAACATCATTCTACACATCATTCATTCTATACAACATCATTCCAGACATCATTCTGAAACATCATTTTACACATTATTCTACACAACATCAGCCTACTCATCATTCTACACATCATTCTACACTTCATTCTACACATCATTCTACACATCATTCTGAACATCCTTCTACACATCATTCTAAAACATCATTCTACACATCATTCTACACTTCATTCTACACGTCATTCTACACATCATTCTACACTTCATTCTATACATCATCCTACACATCATTCTAATCATTATTCTGCACATCATTATGCACGACATCATTCTACACATCATTCTGCACCTCATTCTACACATTATTCTACACAATATCATTGTACACATCATTCTACACAACATCAATTTACACATCATTCTCACATCATTTTACACATCATTCTACACATCATTCTACACAATATCATTCGACACATCACTCTGCACATCATTGTACATGTCCTTCTACACACCATTCTGCACATCTGTCTGCAAATCATTGGACACATCATTCTACACATTATTCTACACATCATTGTAGACATCATTCTAAACAACATCATTCTACACCTTATTCTGCACATCATTCTACACATCATTCTGCACGTCATTCGATACAACATCATTCTGCACAGCATTCGACACATCGTTCTACACATTAATCTACAGATCATTCTACACATGATTCGATACAACATCATTCTGCACATCATTCTAAACAACATCATTCTACACATCATTCGACACATCATTCTACAAAACATCTTTCTACACATCATTGTACACATCATTCTACACATCATTCTGAAACATCATTTTACGCATCATTCTACACAACATCACTCTACTCATCATTCTACACATCATTCCACTCCTCATTCTAAACGTCATTCGACACATCATTCCACACAACATCACTCTGCATATCATTCAACACATCGTTCTAAACAACATCATTCCACACATCATTCTAAACATCATTCTAAAACATCATTCTACACATAATTCTACACATCATTCCACACAACATAACTCTACACATCATTCTACACATCATTCTACAAATCATGCCAAACAACATCATTCTACACATCATTCTACACATCATTCTACACATCATTCTACACATCATTCTGCACACAATCATTCTACACATCATTCTACACAGCATGCTTCACAACATCATTCGACACATCATTTTACACATCTTTCGACATATCATTCTGCACATCATTCTACACATCATTCTACAAATCATTCCACACATTATTCTAAACATCACTCTACGAATCATTCTACATATCATTCTACACAACATCAATTTACACATCATTCTCACATCATTTTACACATCATTCTACACATCATTCTACACAATATCATTCGACACATCACTCTGCACATCATTCTACATGTCCTTCTACACACCATTCTGCACATCTGTCTGCAAATCATTGGACACATCATTCTACACATTATTCTACACATCATTGTAGACATCATTCTAAACAACATCATTCTACACCTTATTCTGCACATCATTCTACACATCATTCTGCACGTCATTCGATACAACATCATTCTGCACAGCATTCGACACATCGTTCTACACATTAATCTACAGATCATTCTACACATGATTCGATACAACATCATTCTGCACATCATTCTAAACAACATCATTCTACACATCATTCGACACATCATTCTACAAAACATCTTTCTACACATCATTGTACACATCATTCTACACATCATTCTGAAACATCATTTTACGCATCATTCTACACAACATCACTCTACTCATCATTCTACACATCATTCTACACGTCATTCGATTGAACATCATTCTGCACAGCATTCGACACATCGTTCTACACATTATTCTACACATCATTCCACACATCATTCTACACATCATTCTACACATCATTCTACACATCATTCCACACATCATACTACATATCATTCTACACCTCATTCGACACATCATTCTACAATATTATTCTATACATCATTCTAAACAACGTCAATCTAGATATCA
Source organism: Pristiophorus japonicus (assembly GCF_044704955.1). Taxonomy (NCBI): domain Eukaryota; kingdom Metazoa; phylum Chordata; class Chondrichthyes; family Pristiophoridae; genus Pristiophorus; species Pristiophorus japonicus. The sequence goes on from NC_092001.1 coordinate 2,177,332, forward strand.
TTCTCACATCATTCTACACATGATTCTATACAACATCATTCTGCACATCATTCAAAACAACATCATTCCACACATCATTCGACACATCATTCTACACAACATCTTTCTACACATCATTGTACACATCATTCGACACATCATTCTGAAACATCATTTTACACATCATTCGACACAACATCACTCTACTAATCATTCTGCACATCATTCTACACATCATTCCACACATCACACTACATATCATTCTACACATCATTCCACACATCATTCTACAATATTATTCGATACATCATTCTAAACAACGTCAATCTAGATATCATTCTCACATCATTCTTCACATCATTCTACACATCATTCTACACATCATTCCACACATCATACTACATATCATTCTACACTTCATTCGACACATCATTCTACAATATTATTCTATACATCATTCTAAACAACGTCAATCTAGATATCATTCTCACATCATTCTACACATCATTCTACACAACATCATTCTACACATCATTCGACACAACATCATTCTACACATCATTCTATACAACATCATTCCAGACATCATTCTGAAACATCATTTTACACATTATTCTACACAACATCAGCCTACTCATCATTCTACACATCATTCTACACTTCATTCTACACATCATTCTACACATCATTCTGAACATCCTTCTACACATCATTCTAAAACATCATTCTACACATCATTCTACACTTCATTCTACACGTCATTCTACACATCATTCTACACTTCATTCTATACATCATCCTACACATCATTCTAATCATTATTCTGCACATCATTATGCACGACATCATTCTACACATCATTCTGCACCTCATTCTACACATTATTCTACACAATATCATTGTACACATCATTCTACACAACATCAATTTACACATCATTCTCACATCATTTTACACATCATTCTACACATCATTCTACACAATATCATTCGACACATCACTCTGCACATCATTGTACATGTCCTTCTACACACCATTCTGCACATCTGTCTGCAAATCATTGGACACATCATTCTACACATTATTCTACACATCATTGTAGACATCATTCTAAACAACATCATTCTACACCTTATTCTGCACATCATTCTACACATCATTCTGCACGTCATTCGATACAACATCATTCTGCACAGCATTCGACACATCGTTCTACACATTAATCTACAGATCATTCTACACATGATTCGATACAACATCATTCTGCACATCATTCTAAACAACATCATTCTACACATCATTCGACACATCATTCTACAAAACATCTTTCTACACATCATTGTACACATCATTCTACACATCATTCTGAAACATCATTTTACGCATCATTCTACACAACATCACTCTACTCATCATTCTACACATCATTCCACTCCTCATTCTAAACGTCATTCGACACATCATTCCACACAACATCACTCTGCATATCATTCAACACATCGTTCTAAACAACATCATTCCACACATCATTCTAAACATCATTCTAAAACATCATTCTACACATAATTCTACACATCATTCCACACAACATAACTCTACACATCATTCTACACATCATTCTACAAATCATGCCAAACAACATCATTCTACACATCATTCTACACATCATTCTACACATCATTCTACACATCATTCTGCACACAATCATTCTACACATCATTCTACACAGCATGCTTCACAACATCATTCGACACATCATTTTACACATCTTTCCACATATCATTCTGCACATCATTCTACACATCATTCTACAAATCATTCCACACATTATTCTAAACATCACTCTACGAATCATTCTACATATCATTCTACACAACATCAATTTAGACATCATTCTCACATCATTCTACCCATATTTCTACATGTTATTCTACACGTCAATCCACACATCATTCGACAACAAATTCGAAACAACATCATTCTACACATCATTCTACACAACATTATTCTACACAGCATTCGACACAACATGCTAGACCTTATTCTACACATCATTCTACACATCATTCTACACATCATTCTTCGCATCATTCGACACAACATCACTCTATACATCATTCTACACATCATTCTTCACATCATTCTACACATTATTCTACACATCATTCCACACATCATGCTACACATCTTTCTAAACGTCAACATTCTACACATCAATCTAAATATCATCATTGTACATATCATTCGGCACATCATTCTCCTCGTCATTCTACACACCATTCGACACATCATTCTGCACAACTACATTCTACACATCATTCTACGCAACATCATTCTACACATCATTGTGCACATTATTCTACACGTTATTCTGCACATCATTATACACACCATTCTACACATCATTCTGCACATCATTCTACACGTTATTGTGCACATCACTTTACACATCATTCTAAACAACATCATTTTACACATCATTCTACACATCATTCTGCACAACTTCATTCTACACACCATTCTACGCAACATCATTCTACACATCATTCTACACATCATTCCACACAACATAACTCTACACATCATTCTACACATCATTCTACAAATCATTCCAAACAACATCATTCTACACATCATTCTACACATCATTCTACGCATCATTCCACACATCATTCTGCACAAAATCATTCTACACATCATTCTACACAGCATGCTTCACAACATCATTCGACACATCATTTTACACATCTTTCCACATATCATTCTGCACATCATTCTACACATCATTCTACACATCATTCTACACAACATTATTCGACACCTCATTAGACACATCATTCTACACATCATTCTACACTTCATTCTACACAACATCAATCTACATATTACTCTCACATAATTTTACACATTATTCTACACAACATCATTCTACACATCACTCTACACATCATTCTACACAACATCATTCCAACCATCATTCTAAACATCTCTCTACAAATCATTCTACACATCATTCTACACACCATCAATTTAGACATCATTCTCACATCATTCTACCCATATTTCTACATGTTATTCTACACATCATTCCACACATCATTCGACAAAACATTCTAAACAGCATCATTCTAAACATCATTCCACACAACATTATTCTACACAGCATTCGACACAACTTTCTAGACATTATTCTACACATCATTCTGCACATCATTCTACACATCATTCTACACATCATTCTAAACGTCTTCATTTTACACGTCAATCTAAATATCATCATTCTACATATCATTCTGCACATCATTCTCCTCGTCATTCTACACATCATTCGACACATCATTCTACACAACATCACTCTACAGATCATGGTATACATCACACTACACATCACTCTGCACATAATTCTACACAACACTCTACACATCATTCTACACATCATTCTACATATCATTCCAAACAACATCATTCGACACATCATTCCACACAACCTCATTCTACACATCATTCTACGCAACATCATTCTGCCATCATTCTACACATCATTCTACACATCATACACACGTCATTCTACACGTCATTCTACACAACATCATTCTAAACAGCATTCTACACATCATTCTTTACATTAGTCGACACACCATTCTGTACAACATCATTCTGCACATCATTCTACACATCATTCCACACAACATTCTACACATCATTCTACACATCATTCTACACATCATTACACGCGTCATTCTACACGTCATTCTACACAACATCATTTTAAACAGCATTCTACACATTAGTCTTTACATTAGTCGACACACCATTCTAGACAACATCATTCTGCAAATCAATCTCACATCATTCTTCACATCATTCTAATCAACATCATTCTGCACATCATCCTGCACATCATTCCACAAGTTATTCTACACATCGTTCTACACATCATTCTACACATCATACTACACAACATCATTCTACACATCATTCGACACATCATTCTACACATCATTCTACACATCATTCTACACATCATTCCACACAACATAACTCGACACATCATTCTACACATCATTCTACAAATCATTCCAAACAACATCATTCTACACATCATTCTACACATCATTCTACACATCATTCTGCACAAAATCATTCTACACATCATTCTACACAGCATGCTTCACGACATCATTCGACACATCATTTTACACATCTTTCCACATATCATTCTGCACATCATTCTCCACAGCATTCTACACATCATTCTACACAACATTATTCGACACCTCATTAGACACATCATTCTACACATCATTCTACACTTCATTCTACACAACATCAATCTACATATTATTCTCACGTAATTTTACACATGATTCTACACAACATCATTCTACACATCATTCTACACAACATCAGTCCACACATCATTCTAAACATCACTCTACAAATCATTCTACACATCATTCTACACAATATCAATTTAGACATCATTCTCACATCATTCTACCCATATTTCTACATGTTATTCTACACATCATTCCCCACATCATTCGACAAAACATTCGAAACAACATCATTCTACACATCATTCTACACAACATTATTCTACACAGCATTCGACACAACATTCTAGACATTATTCTACACATCATTCTACACATCATTCTACACATCATTCTACGCATCATTCGACACAACATCACCATATAGATTATTCAACACATCATTCTTCACATCATTCTACACATCATTCTACACATCATTCCACACATCATTCTACACATCATTCTAAACGTCATCATTCTACACTTCAATCTAAATATCATCATTGTACATATCATTCTGCACATCATTCTTCTCTTCATTCTAAACATCATTCGACACATCATTCTACACAACATCACTCTACAGATCATGGTATAAATCACACTACACATCACTCTACACATCATTCTACACAACACTCTACACATCATTCTACACATCATTCTACATATCATTCCAAACAACATCATTCGACACATCATTCCACACAACCTCATTCTACACATCATTCTACGCAACATCATTCTGCACATCATTCTACACATCATTCTAAACGTCATCATTCTACACTTCAATCTAAATATCATCATTGTACATATCATTCTGCACATCATTCTCCTCGTCATTCTAAACATCATTCGACACATCATTCTACACAACATCACTCTACAGATCATGGTATAAATCACACTACACATCACTCTACACATCATTCTACACAACACTCTACACATCATTCTACACATCATTCTACATATCATTCCAAACAACATCATTCGACACATCATTCCACACAACCTCATTCTACACATCATTCTACGCAACATCATTCTGCACATCATTCTACACATCATTCTACACATCATTACACACGTCATTCTACACGTCATTCTACACAACATCATTCTAAACAGCATTCTACACATCATTCTTTACATTAGTCGACACACCATTCTATACAACATCATTCTGCACATCATTCTACACATCATTCCACACAACATTCTACACATCATTCTACACATCATTCTACACATCATTACACACGTCATTCTACACGTCATTCTACACAACGTCATTCTAAACAGCATTCTACACATCATTCTTTACATTAGTCGACACACCATTCTATACAACATCATTCTGCAAATCATTCTCACATCATTCTAAACAACATCATTCTGCACATCATTCTGCACATCATTCCACACGTCATTCTACACATCGTTCTACACATCATTCTACACATCATACTACACAACATCATTCTACACATCATTCGACACATCATTCTACACATCATTCTACACATCATTCTACACAACTTCATTATTCGCATCATTTGTCATATCATTCTGCAAATCATTCCACACATCATTCTACACAACCTTCTACACATCACTCTACACTTCATTCTACACATCGTTCTACAAATCATTCTACATATCATTCTAAACAACATCATTCTACACATCATTCCACACATCATTCCACATACCATTCTACACAACAGCATTCTACACATCATTCTAATCATCATTCTACACATCATTCTAAAACATAATTCTACACATCATTCTACACTTCATTCTGCACATCATTCTACACACCATTCTACACAACATCACTCTACATATCATTCTACACATCATTCTACACATCATTATACACAACATAATTCCACACATCATTCTAAACATCACTCTACAAATCATTCTACACATCATTCTACACAACATCAATTTAGACATCATTCTCACATCGTTCTACCCATATTTCTACATGTTATTCTACACATCATTCCACACATCATTCGACAAAACTTTCGATACAACATCATTCTACACATCATTCTACACAACATTATTCTACACAGCATTCGACACACCATTCTAGACATTATTCTACACATCATTCTACACATCATTCTACACATCATTCTACGCATCATTCGACACAACATCACTCTATACATCATTCTACACATCATTCTTAACATCATTCTACACATCATTCTACACATCATTCTAAACGTCTTCATTCTACACATCAATCTAAATATCATCATTGTACATATCATTCTGCACATCATTCTCCTCGTCATTCTACACATCATTCGACACATCATTCCACACAACATCACTCTACAGATCATGCTATAAATCACACTACACATCACTCTACATAGCATTCTACACAACACTCTACAGATCATTCTACCCATCATTCTACACATCATTCTACATATCATTCCAAACAACATCATTCCACACAACCTCATTCTACACATCATTCTACGCAACATCATTCTGCACATCATTCTACACATCATTCTACACATCATTCCACACGTCAGTCTACACGTCATTCTACACAACATCATTCTAAACAGCATTCTACACATCATTCTTTACATTAGTCGATACACCATTCTATACAACATCATTCTGCTCATCATTTTACACATCCTTCCACACAACATTCTACACATCATTCTACACATCATTCTACACATCATTCTTCACAACATCATTCTGCAAATCATTCTCACATCATTCTTCACATCATTCTAAACAACATAATTCTGCACATCATTCCGCACATCATTCCACACGTCATTCTACACATCGTTCTACACATCATTCTACACATCATTCTATACAACATCATTCTACACATCATTCGACACATCATTCTACACATCATTCTACACATCATTCTACACAACTTCATTCCTCGCATCATTTGTCATATCATTCTGCAAATCATTCGACACATCATTCTACACATCATTCTACACATCACTCTACACATCATTCTACACATCTTTCTACAAATCATTCTACACGTCATTCTAAACAACATCATTCTACACATCATTCCACACATCATTCCACATATCATTCTACACAACAGCATTCTACACATCATTCTAATCATCATTCTACACATCATTCTAAAACATAATTCTACACATCATTCTACACTTCATTCTGCACATCATTCTACACACCATTCTACACAACATCACTCTACATATCATTCTACACATCATTCTAAACTTCATTCTACACATCATCCTACACATCTTTCTCACCATCATTCTACACATCATTCTGCACAAAATCATGCTACACATAATTCTACACATCATTCTGCACATTATTCGACACATCGTTCTACACATGATTGTACACATGATTGTACACATCATTCTATACTTCATTCTACATAATATTCTACACATCATTCGACACAACATCACTCAACACCTCATTCTACACATCATGCTACGCATCACTCTACACATCATACTACACGTCATTCTGCACGTCATTCTAAACAGCATCATTCTACACATCACTCTACAAATCATTCCACACAACATTAATCTATATATCATTCTCTCATCATTCAACACATCATTCTGCACAACATCATTCGACACATTATTCTATACATCTTTGTACATTTCATTCTTCACAACATCATTCTACTCATCATTCTAAACATCATCCTACACATCATTCTAAAACTTCATTCTCTACATCATTCTACACTTCATGCTAAACATCATTCTTCTCATCATGCTACACAACATCATTCTTCACATCATTCTACACATCATACGACACATCATTCGACACAAAATCTTTTTAGACATCATTCTACACATCATTCTACACATCATTCGACACAACATCATTCTACACATCATTCTACACATCATTCTAGACAGCATTCTGCACATCATTCCATACATCATTCTACACATCATTTTAGACATCATTCTACACATCATTCTACACATCATTCTACACGTCATTCTACACAATATCATTCTAAACATCATTATACATGTCCTTCTGCACACCCTTCTGCACATCATTATGCAAATCATTCGACACATCATTCTACACATCATTCTACACATCATTGTACACATCATTCTACACAACATGAATTTACACATCATTCTCACGTCATTTTACACATCATTCTGCACGTTATTCTCCACATCATTCTACACATAATTCGACACAACATTCTAATCAACATCATTCTACACTTCATTCCAAACATCATTCTACACATCATTCTACACAACATCATTCTACACATTATTCTGCACATCATTCGACACATCATTCGACACATCATTTACATGTCATTGTACACGTCATTCTATACAAAATCATTCTGCACAGCATTCTACACATAGTTCTACAGATTATTCTGCACACCCCTCTACACATCATTCTACACATCATTCTACACATCATTCTGCACAACATCATTCTACACATCATTCGACACAACATCATTCTACACATCATTCTATACAACATCATTCCAGACATCATTCTGAAACATAATTTTACACATTATTCTACACAACATCACCCTACTCATCATTCTACACATCATTCTACACTTCATTCGACACATCATTCTCGACATCATTCTGAACATCCTTTTACACATCATTCTAAAACTTCATTCTACACATCATTCTACACTTCATTCTACACATCATTCTACACTTCATTCTACACATCATCCTCCGCATCATTCTAATCATCATTCTGCACATCATTCTGCACGACATCATTCTACACATTATTGTGCACATCATTCTACACATCATTCTACACATCATTCCACACATCATTCTACACAACATCACTCTACACATCATTCCACACAACATCATTCTACACATCATTGTACACATCATTCTACACATCATTCTGCACCTCATTCTAAACATTATTCTACACAATATCATTGTACACATCATTCTACACATCAATTTACACATCATTCTCACATCATTTTACACATCATTCTACACATCATTCTACACAATATCATTCGACACATCACTCTGCACATCATTCTACATGTCCTTCTACACACCATTCTGCACATCTGTCTGCAAATCATTGGACACATCATTCTACACATTATTCTACACATCATTGTACACATCATTCGAAACAACATCATTCTACACCTTATTCTGCACATCATTCTACACATCATTCTGCACGTCATTCGATACAACATCATTCTGCACAGCATTCGACACATCGTTCTACACATTAATCTACAGATCATTCTACACATGATTCGATACAACATCATTCTGCACATCATTCTAAACAACATCATTCTACACATCATTCGACACATCATTCTACAAAACATCTTTCTACACATCATTGTACACATCATTCTACACATCATTCTGAAACATCATTTTACGCATCATTCTACACAACATCACTCTACTCATCATTCTACACATCATTCTACACGTCATTCGATTGAACATCATTCTGCACAGCATTCGACACATCGTTCTACACATTATTCTACACATCATTCCACACATCATTCTACACATCATTCTACACATCATTCTACACATCATTCCACACATCATACTACATATCATTCTACACCTCATTCGACACATCATTCTACAATATTATTCTATACATCATTCTAAACAACGTCAACCTAGATATCATTCTCACATCATTGTACACATGATTCTATACAACATCATTCTGCACATCATTCAAAACAACAGCATTCCACACATCATTCGACACATCATTCTACACAACATCTTTCTACACATCATTGTACACATCATTCGACACATCATTCTGAAACATCATTTTACACATCATTCGACACAACATCACTCTACTAATCATTCTGCACATCATTCTACACATCATTCCACACATCACACTACATATCATTCTACACATCATTCCACACATCATTCTGCAATATTATTCGATACATCATTCTAAACAACGTCAATCTAGATATCATTCTCACATCATTCTACACATCATTCTACACATCATTCTACACATCATTCCACACATCATACTACATATCATTCTACACTTCATTCGACACATCATTCTACAATATTATTCTATACATCATTCTAAACAACGTCAATCTAGATATCATTCTCACATCATTCTACACATCATTCTGCACAACATCATTCTACACATCATTCGACACAACATCATTCTACACATCATTCTATACAACATCATTCCAGACATCATTCTGAAACATAATTTTACACATTATTCTACACAACATCACCCTACTCATCATTCTACACATCATTCTACACTTCATTCGACACATCATTCTCGACATCATTCTGAACATCCTTTTACACATCATTCTAAAACTTCATTCTACACATCATTCTACACTTCATTCTACACATCATTCTACACTTCATTCTACACATCATCCTCCACATCATTCTAATCATCATTCTGCACATCATTCTGCACGACATCATTCTACACATTATTGTGCACATCATTCTACACATCATTCTACACATCATTCCACACATCATTCTACACAACATCACTCTACACATCATTCCACACAACATCATTCTACACATCATTGTACACATCATTCTACACATCATTCTGCACCTCATTCTACACATTATTCTACACAATATCATTGTACACATCATTCTACACAACATCAATTTACACATCATTCTCACATCATTTTACACATCATTCTACACATCATTCTACACAATATCATTCGACACATCACTCTGCACATCATTCTACATGTCCTTCTACACACCATTCTGCACATCTGTCTGCAAATCATTGGACACATCATTCTACACATTATTCTACACATCATTGTAGACATCATTCTAAACAACATCATTCTACACCTTATTCTGCACATCATTCTACACATCATTCTGCACGTCATTCGATACAACATCATTCTGCACAGCATTCGACACATCGTTCTACACATTAATCTACAGATCATTCTACACATGATTCGATACAACATCATTCTGCACATCATTCTAAACAACATCATTCTACACATCATTCGACACATCATTCTACAAAACATCTTTCTACACATCATTGTACACATCATTCTACACATCATTCTGAAACATCATTTTACGCATCATTCTACACAACATCACTCTACTCATCATTCTACACATCATTCTACACGTCATTCGATTGAACATCATTCTGCACAGCATTCGACACATCGTTCTACACATTATTCTACACATCATTCCACACATCATTCTACACATCATTCTACACATCATTCTACACATCATTCCACACATCATACTACATATCATTCTACACCTCATTCGACACATCATTCTACAATATTATTCTATACATCATTCTAAACAACGTCAATCTAGATATCATTCTCACATCATTCTACACATGATTCTATACAACATCATTCTGCACATCATTCAAAACAACATCATTCCACACATCATTCGACACATCATTCTACACAACATCTTTCTACACATCATTGTACACATCATTCGACACATCATTCTGAAACATCATTTTACACATCATTCGACACAACATCACTCTACTAATCATTCTGCACATCATTCTACACATCATTCCACACATCACACTACATATCATTCTACACATCATTCCACACATCATTCTACAATATTATTCGATACATCATTCTAAACAACGTCAATCTAGATATCATTCTCACATCATTCTACACATCATTCTACACATCATTCTACACATCATTCCACACATCATACTACATATCATTCTACACTTCATTCGACACATCATTCTACAATATTATTCTATACATCATTCTAAACAACGTCAATCTAGATATCATTCTCACATCATTCTACACATCATTCTGCACAACATCATTCTACACATCATTCGACACAACATCATTCTACACATCATTCTATACAACATCATTCCAGACATCATTCTGAAACATAATTTTACACATTATTCTACACAACATCACCCTACTCATCATTCTACACATCATTCTACACTTCATTCGACACATCATTCTCGACATCATTCTGAACATCCTTTTACACATCATTCTAAAACTTCATTCTACACATCATTCTACACTTCATTCTACACATCATTCTACACTTCATTCTACACATCATCCTCCACATCATTCTAATCATCATTCTGCACATCATTCTGCACGACATCATTCTACACATTATTGTGCACATCATTCTACACATCATTCTACACATCATTCCACACATCATTCTACACAACATCACTCTACACATCATTCCACACAACATCATTCTACACATCATTGTACACATCATTCTACACATCATTCTGCACCTCATTCTACACATTATTCTACACAATATCATTGTACACATCATTCTACACAACATCAATTTACACATCATTCTCACATCATTTTACACATCATTCTACACATCATTCTACACAATATCATTCGACACATCACTCTGCACATCATTCTACATGTCCTTCTACACACCATTCTGCACATCTGTCTGCAAATCATTGGACACATCATTCTACACATTATTCTACACATCATTGTACACATCATTCGAAACAACATCATTCTACACCTTATTCTGCACATCATTCTACACATCATTCTGCACGTCATTCGATACAACATCATTCTGCACAGCATTCGACACATCGTTCTACACATTAATCTACAGATCATTCTACACATGATTCGATACAACATCATTCTGCACATCATTCTAAACAACATCATTCTACACATCATTCGACACATCATTCTACAAAACATCTTTCTACACATCATTGTACACATCATTCTACACATCATTCTGAAACATCATTTTACGCATCATTCTACACAACATCACTCTACTCATCATTCTACACATCATTCTACACGTCATTCGATTGAACATCATTCTGCACAGCATTCGACACATCGTTCTACACATTATTCTACACATCATTCCACACATCATTCTACACATCATTCTACACATCATTCTACACATCATTCCACACATCATACTACATATCATTCTACACCTCATTCGACACATCATTCTACAATATTATTCTATACATCATTCTAAACAACGTCAATCTAGATATCATTCTCACATCATTCTACACATGATTCTATACAACATCATTCTGCACATCATTCAAAACAACATCATTCCACACATCATTCGACACATCATTCTACACAACATCTTTCTACACATCATTGTACACATCATTCGACACATCATTCTGAAACATCATTTTACACATCATTCGACACAACATCACTCTACTAATCATTCTGCACATCATTCTACACATCATTCCACACATCACACTACATATCATTCTACACATCATTTCACACATCATTCTACAATATTATTCGATACATCATTCTAAACAACGTCAATCTAGATATCATTCTCACATCATTCTACACATCATTCTACACATCATTCTACACATCATTCCACACATCATACTACATATCATTCTACACTTCATTCGACACATCATTCTACAATATTATTCTATACATCATTCTAAACAACGTCAATCTAGATATCATTCTCACATCATTCTACACATCATTCTGCACAACATCATTCTACACATCATTCGACACAACATCATTCTACACATCATTCTATACAACATCATTCCAGACATCATTCTGAAACATCATTTTACACATTATTCTACACAACATCACCCTACTCATCATTCTACACATCATTCTACACTTCATTCTACACATCATTCTACACATCATTCTGAACATCCTTCTACACATCATTCTAAAACATCATTCTACACATCATTCTACACTTCATTCTACACGTCATTCTACACATCATTCTACACTTCATTCTATACATCATCCTACACATCATTCTAATCATTATTCTGCACATCATTATGCACGACATCATTCTACACATCATTGTGCACATCATTCTACACATCATTGTACACATCATTCCACACATCATTCTACACAACATCACTCTACACATCATTCCACACAACATCATTCTACACATCATTGTACACATCATTCTGCACCTCATTCTTCACATTATTCTACACAATATCATTGTACACATCATTCTACACAACATCAATTTACACATCATTCTCACGTCATTTTACACATCATTCTACACATCATTCTACAAAATATCATTCGACACATCATTCTGCACATCATTCTACATGTCCTTCTATACACCATTCTGCACATCTTTCTGCAAATCATTGGACATATCATTCTACACATCATTCTACACATCATTGTACACATCATTCTACACAACATCATTCTACACATTATTCTGCACATCATTCTACACATCATTCTACACGTCATTCGATACAACATCATTCTGCACAGCATTCTACACATCGTTCTACACATTATTCTACACATCATTCCACACATCATACAACATATCATTCTACACATCATTCGACACATCATTCTACAATATTATTCTATACATCATTCTAAACAACGTCAATCTAGATATCATTCTCACTTCATTCTACACATGATTCTATACAACATAATTCTGCACATCATTCTAAACAACATCATTCTACACGTTATTCCACACATCATTCGACACATCATTCTACACAACATCTTTCTACACATCATTGTACACGTCATTCTAAACATCATTCTGAAACATCATTCCAAACAACACCACTCTACTCATCATTCTACACATCATCCTACACTTCATTCTACACATCATTCTACACATCATTCTAAACATCATTCTACACATCATTCTAAATCATCGTCCTGCACATCATTCTAAACTTCATTCTACACATCATTCTGCACATCAATTCACACAACATCAATCTACATATCATTCTCACATCATTCAACACATCATAATACACAACATCATTCTACACATCATACGACACATCACTCTATGCATCATTCTCCACTTCATTCTACACATCATTCTGCATGTCACTCTACGCATCACACTACACATCAGCCAACACATCATTCTAAGCATCATTCTGCACATCATTCTGCACGACATCATTCTCCACATCATTGTACACATCATTCTACACATCATTCGACACATCGTTCTACACATCATTCTGCACATCATTCTACACATCATTCCACATTAAATCATTCTACACATCATTCCACACATCATTCCACACATCATAATACACATCATTCTACACATCATTCGACACATCATTCTACAGTATTATTCTGTACATCATTCTAAACAACATCAAACTAGGTATCATTATCACATCATTCTATACATCATTCTACACAACATCATTCTACGCATCATTCTGAAACATCATTTTACACATCATTCTACACAACATCACTCTACTCATCATTCCACACATCATTCTACACATCATTCGACACAAAATATTTTTAGACATCATTCTACACATCATTCTACATATCATTCTACACAACATCATTCTACACATCATTCCACACATCATTCTAGACAACATTCTGAACATCATTCGATACATCATTCTACACATCATTTTACACATCATTCTACACATCATTCTACACATCATTCTACACATCATTCAACACATCTTCCTTCGCATATTCTACACATCATTCTACACATCATTCTACACATCATTCTACACAATATCATTCGACACATCATTCTGCACATCATTCTACATGTCCTTCTACACACCATTGTGCACATCTTTCTGCAAATCATTGGACAGATGTGTAGAATGATGTCTGGAATGATGTGTAGAATGATGTGTAGAATGATGTGTAGAATGATGTGTGGAATGATGTGTAGAATGATGCGTAGAATGATACTGTGCAGAATGATGTGAAGACTGATGTGCAGAATGATGTGTAGAATGATGTGCAGAATTATGTGTAGAATGATGTATAGAATGGTGTCTAACATGATGTTGTGTCGAATGATGTGTTGAATGATGTGTAGAATGATGTCTAAAATGAACTTTTGTGGAATGATGTGTGAAATGATATGTAGAATGATGTGTAGAATGATGTGTAGAATGTTGTGTTGAATGATGTGTAGAATGATGTTCAGATTAATGGGTCGAATGATGTTGTGTTGAATGAAGAGCAGAATGATGTGTAGAATGATGTGTAGAATGATGTGTAGAATCATTTGAAGAATGATGTGTAGATTGATGTGCAGAATGATATCGTGCATAATGATGTGTAGAATGATGTGTAGAATGATGTGTAGAATGATGTCAAATATGCCGTGTAATATGATCTGTGGAATGATGTGTAAAATGATGTGTAGAAAGATGTGGAGAATGATGCGAAGCATGATGTGTGGAATGATGTGCAGAATGATGTGTAAAATGTTGTGTAGAGTGATGTGTAGCATGATGTTTTGTATAATGATGTCTAGAATGATGTGCAGAATGATGTCTAAAATCATGTTGTGTCGAATGATGTGCAAAATGATGTTGTGTAGAATGATGTGTAGAATGATGTTGTGTAGAATGATGAGTAGAATTATGTGTAGAATGATGTGTAGAATGATGTTGCGTAGAATGATGAGTAGAATGATGTGTAGAATGATGTGTAGAATGATGTGTAGAATGATGTATAGAATGATGTGTTGAATGATGTGTAAAATGATCTGTAGCATGATTTGTGGAATGATGTGTAGAATGATGCGTAGAATGATGTGTAGAATGATGCTGTGCAGAATGATGTGTAGAATGATTTGTAGAATGATGTGCAGAATGTTGCGTAGAATGATGTGTCGAATGATGTGCAGAATGATGTGTCGAATGATGTGTAGAATGATGTGTCGAATGTTGTGTAGAATAATGCGGAGAACGATGTGCAGAAATATGTGTAAAATGATGTGAAGAATGATGTGTACAATGATGTTCTGCAGAATGCTGTGTAGAATTAAGCGCAGAATGATGTGCAGAATGATGTGTAGAATGATGTGTCGAATGATGTATAAAATGATGTATAGAATGATATGTGGAATGACGTGTAGAATGCTATATAAAATGATATGTAGAATGACGTGCAGAATGATGTGTAGAATGATGCGTAGAATGATGTGTAGAATGACGTGTCGAATGATGTATAAAATGATGTATAGAATGATATCTGGCCTGATGTGTAGAATGATGCGTAGAATGTAGTGTAGAATGATGTATAGAATGAAATGCAGAATGACGTGCAGAATGATGTGTAGAATGATGTGTAGAATGATGTGTAAAATGATGTGCAGAATGATGTGTAGAAAGATGTGTAGAATGATGTGTAGAATGATGTGTAGAAGCATGTGTAAAATGATGTGTAGAATGACGTGTGGAATGATGTGTAGAATGATGCGTAGAATGATGCTGTGCAGAATGATGTGAAGACTGATGTGCAGAATGATGTGTAGAATGATGTGCATAATTATGTGTAGAATGATGTACAGAATGGTGTCTAAAATGAACTTGTGTGGGATGATGTGTGGAATGATATGTAGAATGTTGTGTAGAATGATGTGTAGAATGTTGTGTAGAATGATGTTTGGAATGATGTTTAGAATAATGGGTCGAATGATGTTGTGTTGAATGAAGTGCAGACTGATGTGTAGAATGATGTGTAGAATGATGTGTAGAATGATTTGAAGAATGATGTGTAGAATGATGTGTAGAATGATGTCGTGCATAATGATGTGTAGAATGATGTGTAGAATGATGTGTAGAATGATGTGTAGAATGATGTGTAATATGCTCTGTGGAATGATGTGTACAATGATGTGTAGAAAGATGAGGAGAATGATGCTAAGCATGATGTGTGGAATGATGTGCAGAATGATGTGTAGAATGTTGTGTAGAATGATGTGTAAAATGACGTGCAGAATGATGTGTAAAATAATGTGCAGAATGATGTATCGAATGATGTGCAGAATGATGTCTAGAATGATGTGTAGAAAGAAGTGTAGCATGATGTTTTGTAGAATGATGTCTAGAATGATGTGCAGAATGATGTCTAAAATCATGTTGTGTCGAATGATGTGCAAAATGATGTTGTGTAGAATGATGTGTAGCATGATGTTGTGTAGAATGATGAGTAGAATGATGTGTAGAATGATGTGTAGAATGATGTTGTGTAGAATGATGTGTAGAATGATGTGGAGAATGATGTGTAGAATGATGTGTAGAATGATGTTGTGGAATGATGTGTAGAATGATGTGGAGAATGATGTATAGAAAGTTGTGTTGAATGATGTGTAAAATGATCTGTAGCATGATTTGTGGAATGATGTGCAGAATGATGCGTAGAATGATGTGTAGAATGATGCTGTGCAGAATGATGTGTAAAATGATGTGCAGAAGGATTTGCAGAATGATGTGTAGAATGATGTGCAGAATGTTGCGCAGAATAACGCGTAGAACGATGTGCAGCAATATGTGTCAAAAAATGTGAAGAAAGATGTGTACAATGAGGTTCTGTAGAATGATGTGTAGAATGATTTGCAGAATGATGTGCAGAATGATGTGTCGAATGATGTGTCGAATGATATGTAAAATGATGTATGGAATGATGTGTGGAATGATGTGTAGAATGATGCGTTGAATGACGTGTTGAATTCTGTATAGAATGATATGTAGAATGACGTGCAGAATGATGTGTAGAATGATGTGAAGAATGATGTGTCGAATGATGTGTCGAATGGTGTATCAAATGACGTATAGAATGATATGTGGCATGCTGTGTAGAATGATGCGTAGAATGAAGTGTAGAATGATGTATAGAATGAAATGCAGAATGACGTGCAGAATGATGTGTAGAATGATGTGTAGAATGATGTGTAGAATGATGTCTAAAATGATGTTGTGTAGAATGATGCATGGAATGATATGTTGAATGATGTGTAGAATGATATGTCGAATGTTGTGTAGAATGATGTGTGGAATGATTTGAAGAATGATGTGTAGAATTATGTGTAGAATGATATGTAGAATGATGCATTGTAGAATGATATGTAGAATGATGTGTAGAATGACGTATAAAATGAAGTGCAGAATGATGTGTAGAATGATGTGTAGAATGATGTGTGGAATGACGTGTAGAATGCTGTGTAGAATGATGTGTCGAATGATGTGTAGAATGATGTGTAGAATGTTGTGTAGAATAATGCGTAGAATGATGTGCAGAAAGATGTGCAGAATGATGTGAAGAATGATGTGTACAATGATGTTCTGTAGAATGATGTGTCGAATGATGTGAAGAATGATATGTAAAATGATGTGTCTAATGATGTACAAAATGCTGTAAAGAATGATGTGTGGAATGATGTGTAGAATGATGTATAAAATGATGTTTCGAATGATACGTAGAATGATGCATAGAATGATGCGTAGAATGATGTGTAGAATGATGTGTCCAATGATATGTAGATTGTTGTGGAGAATGAAGTGTAGAATGATGTGCAGAATGATGTGTAGAATGATGTGTAGAATCATGTGTAGAATGATGTGTGGAAAGATGTGTAGAATGGTGCATAGAATGATGTGTAGAATGATGTGTGGAATGATGTGTAGAATGATGCGTAGAATGATGTGTAGAATGTTGTGTAGAATGATGTGCAGATTGATGTGTCGAATGATGTGTAGAATGATGTGTAGAATGATGTGTAGAAAGATGTGTA
This sequence comes from Pristiophorus japonicus, assembly GCF_044704955.1. NCBI lineage: Eukaryota > Metazoa > Chordata > Chondrichthyes > Pristiophoridae > Pristiophorus > Pristiophorus japonicus. The sequence continues at coordinate 2,197,463 of NC_092001.1, forward strand.
GAATGATGCGTAGAATGAGGTGTAGAATGATGTGTAGTATGATGTGCAGATTGAAGTGTCGAATGATGTGTAGAATTATGTGTAGATTGATCCGTAGAATGATGTGTAGAATGATGTGTGGAATGATGGGTAGAATGATGAGTTGAAAGATGTGTCGAATGATGAGTAGAATGATGTGTAGAATGATTTGTAGAATGATGTGTAAATCATGTAGTGTAGATTGATGTGTAGAATGATGCGTAGAATGACGTGTAGAATGATGTGTAGAATGATGTGTAGAATGATGTGCAGAATAATGTGTTGAATGATGTGTAGAATGATGTCTAGAATGATGTGTAAATCATGTGGTATAGAATGATGTGTAGAATGATGGGCAGAATGATTTGTAGAATGATGTGTAGATTGATCCGTAGAATGATGTGTATAATGATGTGTGGAATGATGGGTAGAAAGATGTGTTGAAAGATATGTCGAATGATGAGTAGAATGATGTGTAGAATGATTTGTAGAATGATGTGTAAATCATGTAGTGTAGATTGATGTGTAGAATGATGCGTAGAATGACGTGTAGAATGATGTGTAGAATGATGTGTAGAATGATGTGCAGAATAATGTGTTGAATGATGTGTAGAATGATGTCTAGAATGATGTGTAAATCATGTGGTATAGAATGATGTGTAGAATGATGGGCAGAATGATTTGTAGAATGATGTGTTGAATGATGTGTAGAATGATGTGTAGAATGATACGTAGAAGGATGTGTAGAATGATGTGTAGAATGATGTGTAGAATGATGTGTAGAATGATGTGTAGAATGATGTGTAGAAAGTTGTGTAGAATGATGCGTAGAATGATGTGTAGAAAGAGGTGTAGAATGATGCGTAGAATGATGTGTAGAAAGGTGTGTAGAATAATGCGTAGAATGATGTGTAGAAAGATGTGTAGAAAGATGCGTAGAATGATGTGAAGAATGATGTGTTGAATGATGTGCGAATTGATGTGTCGAATGATGTGTAGAATGATGTGTAGAATGATGTGCAGATTGATGTGTCGAATGATGTTTCGAATGATGAGTAGAATGATGTGTAGAATGATGTGTAGAATGATGTGTAGAATGATGTGTAGAATAATGTGCAGATTGACGTGCAGAATGATGTGCAGAATGATGTGTAGAATGATGTGTAGAAAGATGTGCAGAATGAAGCATAGAATGATGTGTAGAATGATGTGTGGAATGATTTGTAGAATGATGTGTAGAATTATGTGTAGATTGATGTGTAGAATGATGTGTAGAATGATACGCAGAATGATGCGTAGAATGATGTGTAGAATGATCAGTGGAATGATGTGTAGAATGAAGTTGTGTAGATTGATGTGTAGAATGATGTGTAGAATGATGTGTAGAATGATGTGTAGAATGTTGAGTAGAATGATGCGTAGAATGATGTGTAGAATGAAGTGTAGAATGATGTTGTGTAGAATGATGTGCAGGATGATGTGCAGAATGACGTGTAGAATGATGTATAGAAAGATGCGCAGAATAATGTGTAGAATTATGTGTAGAATGTTGCGTAGAATAATGCGTAGAATGACATGTAGAATGATGCGTAGAACGATGTGTAAATCATGTGGTGTAGAATGATGTGTAGAATGATGTGTAGAATTTTGTGTAGAATGATTTGTAGAATGATGTGTTGCAAGATGTGTAGATTGATGTGTAGAATGTTGTGTACAATGATGTGTTGAAAGATGTGTAGAATGATGTGTAGAATGTTGCGTAGAATGATGCATAGAATGAATTGTAGAATGATGTGTAGAATGACGTGTAATACATGTGGTGTAGAATGATGTGCAGAATGATGTGTAGAATTTTGTGTAGAATGATTTGTAGAATGATGTGTTGAAAGATGTGTAGAATGATGTGTAGAATGATACGCAGAATGATGCGTAGAATGATGTGTAGGATGGTCAGTGGAATGATGTGTCGAATGAAGTTGTGTAGATTGATGTGTAGAATGATGTGTAGAATGATGTGTAGAATCATTTGAATAATGATGTGTTGAAAGATGTGTAGAATGATAAGTAGAATGATGCGTAGAATGATGCGTAGAATGATGTGTAGAATGATGTGTCGAATGATATGTAGATTGATGTGGAGAATGAAGTGTAGAATGATGTGCAGAATGATGTGTAGAATGATGTGCAGAATGATGTGTAGAATGATGTGCAGAATGATGTGTAGAAAGATGTGTAGAACGATGTGCAGAATGATGTGCAGAATGGTGTATATAATGATGCAGAGAATGAGGCGTAGAATGATGTGTAGAATGATGTGTAGAATGATGTGCAGAATAATGTGTTGAATGATGTGTAGAATGATGTGTAGAATGATGTGTAAATCATGTGGTATAGATTGATGTGTAGAATGACGTGTAGACTTATTTGCAGAATGATTTGTAGAATGATGTGTCGAATGACGTGCAGATTGGTGTGCAGAATGATGTGTAGAATGATGTGTAGAATGATGTGTAGAAAGATGTGTAGAATGGTGCGTAGAATGATGCGTCGAATGATGTGAAGAATGATGTGTTGAATGATGTGCGGATTGATGTGTCGAATGATGTGTAGAATGATGTGTAGAAAGATGTGTAGTATGATGCGTAGAATGATGTGTAGAAAGATGTATAGAATGATGCGTAGAATGATGTGTAGAATGATGTGTAGAATGATGTACGGATTGATGTGTCGAATGATGTGTCGAATGATGAGTAGAATTATGTGTTTAATGATGTGTAGAATGCTGTGTAGAATGACGTGTAGAATGATGTGTAGAATAATGTGCAGATTGACGTGCAGAATGATGTGCAGAATGATGTGTAGAATGATGTGTAGAAAGATGTGTAGAATGGTGAATAGAATGATGTGTAGAATGATGTGTGGAATGATTTGTAGAATGATGTGTAGAATGATGTGTAGATTGATGTGTAGAATGATGTGTAAAATGATACGCAGAATGATGCGTAGAATGATGTGTAGAATGATCAGTGGAATGATGTGTAGAATGAAGTTGTGTAGATTGATGTGTGGAATGATGTGTAGAATGATGTGTAGAATAATTTGAATAATGATGTGTCGAAATATGTGTAGGATGTTGTGTAGAATGATGTGCAGAATGACGTGTAGAATGATGTATAGAATGATGCGCAGAATAATGTGTAGAATTATGTGTAGAATGTTGCGTAGAATGATGCGGAGAATGACGTGTAGAACGATGAGTAGAATGATGTGTAAATCATGTGGTGTAGAATGATGTGTAGAATGATGTGTAGAATGATGTGTAGAATGATTTGTAGAATGATGTGTTGAAAGATGTGTAGAATGATGTGTAGAATGATACGCAGAATGATGCGTAGAATGATGTGTAGGATGATCAGTGGAATGATGTGTAGAATGAAGTTGTGTAGATTGATGTGTAGAATGATGTGTAGAATGATGTGTAGAATCATTTGAATAATGATGTGTTGAAAGATGTGTAGAATGATACGTAGAATGATGCATAGAATGATGCGTAGAATGATGTGTAGAATGATATGTCGAATGATATGTAGATTGATGTGGAGCATGAAGTGTAGAATGATGTGCAGAATGATGTGTAGAATGAGGTGTAGAATGATGTGTAGAATGATGTGTAGAAAGATGTGTAGAATGGTGCATAGAATGATGTGTAGAATGATGTGTGGAATGATGTGTAGAATGATGCGTAGAATGATGTGTAGAATGATGTGTAGAATGATGTGTAGAAAGATGTATAGAATGATGCATCGAATGATGTGTAGAAAGATGTGTAGAATGATGCGTAGAATGAGGTGTAGAATGATGTGTAGAATGATGTGCAGATTGAAATGTCGAATGATGTGCAGATTGAAATGTCGAATGATGTGTCGAATGATGTGTAGAATTATGTGTAGATTGATCCGTAGAATGATGTGTAGAATGATGTGTAGAATGTTGGGTAGAATGATGTGTTGAAAGATGTGTCGAATGATGAGTAGAATGATGTGTAGAATGATTTGTAGAATGATGTGTAAATCATGTAGTGTAGATTGATGTGTAGAATGATGCGTAGAATGATGTGTAGAATGATGTCTGGAATGATGTGTAGAATGATGTGCAGATTGATGTGTCGAATGATGCGTAGAATGATGCGTAGAATGATGTGTAGAATGATGTGTAGAATGATGTGCAGAATAATGTGTTGAATGATGTGTAGAATGATGTCTAGAATGATGTGTAAATCATGTGGTATAGAATGATGTGTAGAATGATGTGCAGAATGATGTGTAGAATGATGTGTTGAATGATGTGTAGAATGATGTGTAGAATGAAACGCAGAAGGATGTGTAGAATGATGTGCAGAATGATGTGTAGAATGATGTGTAGAATGATGTGTAGAATGATGTGTAGAAAGTTGTGTAGAATGATGCGTAGAATGACGTGTAGAAAGAGGTGTAGAATGATGCGTAGAATGATGTGTAGAAAGGTGTGTAGAATAATGCGTAGAATGATGTGTAGAAAGATGTGTAGAATGATGCGTAGAATGATGTGAAGAATGATGTGTTGAATGATGTGCGAATTGATGTGTCGAATGATGTGTAGAATGATGTGTAGAATGATGTGTAGAAAGATGTGTAGTATGATGCGTAGAATGATGTGTAGAAAGATGTATAGAATGATGCGTAGAATGATGTGTAGAATGATGTGTAGAATGATATGCAGATTGATGTGTCGAATGATGTGTCGAATGATGAGTAGAATGATGTGTGAATGATGTGTAGAATGATGTGTAGAATGACGTGTAGAATAATGTGCAGATTGACGTGCAGAATGATGTGCAGAATGATGTGTAGAATGATGTGTAGAAAGATGTGTAGAATGATGCATAGAATGATGTGTAGAATGATGTGTGGAATGATTTGTAGAATGATGTGTAGAATGATGTGTAGATTGATGTGTAGAATGATGTGTAGAATGATACGCAGAATGATGCGTAGAATGACGTGTAGAATGTGTAGAATGATCAGTGGAATGATGTGTAGAATAAAGTTGTGTAGATTGATGTGTAGAATGATGTGTAGAATGATGTGTAGAATAATTTGAATAATGATGTGTCGAAATATGTGCAGGATGATGTGTAGAATGATGTGTAGAATGAAGTGTAGAATGATGTTGTGTAGAATGATGTGCAGGATGATGTGCAGAATGACGTGTAGAATGATGTGTAGAATAATTTGAATAATGATGTGTCGAAATATGTGCAGGATGATGTGTAGAATGATGTGTAGAAAGATGTGTAGAATGATGTTTAGAATGTTGAGTAGAATGATGCGTAGAATGATGTGTAGAATGAAGTGTAGAATGATGTTGTGTAGAATGATGTATAGAAAGATGCGCAGAATAATGTGTAGAATTATGTGTAGAATGTTGCGTAGAATAATGCGTAGAATGACATGTAAAATGATGAGTAGAATGATGTGTAAATCATGTGGTGTAGAATGATGTGTAGAATGATGTGTAGAATTTTGTGTAGAATGATTTGTAGAATGATGTGTAGATTGATGTGTAGAATGTTGTGTAGAATGATGTGTTGAAAGATGTGTAGAATGATGTGTAGAATGTTGCGTAGAATGATGCATAGAATGAATTGTTGAATGATGTGTAGAATGACGTGTAAATCATGTGGTGTAGAATGATGTGCAGAATGATGTGTAGAATTTTGTGTAGAATGATTTGTAGAATGATGTGTTGAAAGATGTGTAGAATGATGTGTAGAATGATACGCAGAATGATGCGTAGAATGATGTGTAGGATGGTCAGTGGAATGATGTGTAGAATGAAGTTGTATAGATTGATGTGCAGAATGATGTGTAGAATGATGTGTAGAATCATTTGAATAATGATGTGTTGAAAGATGTGCAGAATGATAAGTAGAATGATGCGTAGAATGATGCGTAGAATGATGTGTAGAATGATGTGTCGAATGATATGTAGATTGATGTGGAGAATGAAGTGTAGAATGATGTGCAGAATGATGTGTAGAATGAGGTGTAGAATGATGTGCAGATTGTTGAGTAGAATGATGTGCAGAATGATGTGTAGACTGATGTGTAGAATGATGTGCAGAATGATGTGTAGAAAGATGTGTAGAACGATGTGCAGAATGATGTGTAGAATGATGTATATAATGATGCAGAGAATGAGGCGTAGAATGATGTGTAGAATGATGTGTAGAATGATGTGCAGAATGATGTGTAGAAAGTTGTGTAGAATGATGCGTAGAATGATGTGTAGAAAGAGGTGTAGAATGATGCGTAGAATGATGTGTAGAAAGGTGTGTAGAATGATGCGTAGAATGACGTGTAGAAAGATGTGTAGAATGATGCGTAGAATGATGTGAAGAATGATGTGTTGAATGATGTGCGGATTGATGTGTCGAATGATGTGTAGAATGATGTGTAGAATGATGTGTAGAAAGATGTGTAGTATGATGCGTAGAATGATGTGTAGAAAGATGTATAGAATGATGCGTAGAATGATGTGTAGAATGATGTGTAGAATGATGTGCAGATTGATGTGTCGAATGATGTGTCGAATGATGAGTAGAATTATGTGTTTAATGATGTGTAGAATGATGTGTAGAATGACGTGTAGAATGATGTGTAGAATGATGTGCAGATTGAAATGTCGAATGATGTGCAGATTGAAATGTCGAATGATGTGTCGAATGATGTGTAGAATTATGTGTAGATTGATCCGTAGAATGATGTGTAGAATGATGTGTAGAATGTTGGGTAGAATGATGTGTTGAAAGATGTGTCGAATGATGAGTAGAATGATGTGTAGAATGATTTGTAGAATGATGTGTAAATCATGTAGTGTAGATTGATGTGTAGAATGATGCGTAGAATGATGTGTAGAATGATGTCTGGAATGATGTGTAGAATGATGTGCAGATTGATGTGTCGAATGATGCGTAGAATGATGCGTAGAATGATGTGTAGAATGATGTGTAGAATGATGTGCAGAATAATGTGTTGAATGATGTGTAGAATGATGTCTAGAATGATGTGTAAATCATGTGGTATAGAATGATGTGTAGAATGATGTGCAGAATGATGTGTAGAATGATGTGTTGAATGATGTGTAGAATGATGTGTAGAATGAAACGCAGAAGGATGTGTAGAATGATGTGCAGAATGATGTGTAGAATGATGTGTAGAATGATGTGTAGAATGATGTGTAGAAAGTTGTGTAGAATGATGCGTAGAATGACGTGTAGAAAGAGGTGTAGAATGATGCGTAGAATGATGTGTAGAAAGGTGTGTAGAATAATGCGTAGAATGATGTGTAGAAAGATGTGTAGAATGATGCGTAGAATGATGTGAAGAATGATGTGTTGAATGATGTGCGAATTGATGTGTCGAATGATGTGTAGAATGATGTGTAGAATGATGTGTAGAAAGATGTGTAGTATGATGCGTAGAATGATGTGTAGAAAGATGTATAGAATGATGCGTAGAATGATGTGTAGAATGATGTGTAGAATGATATGCAGATTGATGTGTCGAATGATGTGTCGAATGATGAGTAGAATGATGTGTGAATGATGTGTAGAATGATGTGTAGAATGACGTGTAGAATAATGTGCAGATTGACGTGCAGAATGATGTGCAGAATGATGTGTAGAATGATGTGTAGAAAGATGTGTAGAATGATGCATAGAATGATGTGTAGAATGATGTGTGGAATGATTTGTAGAATGATGTGTAGAATGATGTGTAGATTGATGTGTAGAATGATGTGTAGAATGATACGCAGAATGATGCGTAGAATGACGTGTAGAATGTGTAGAATGATCAGTGGAATGATGTGTAGAATAAAGTTGTGTAGATTGATGTGTAGAATGATGTGTAGAATGATGTGTAGAATAATTTGAATAATGATGTGTCGAAATATGTGCAGGATGATGTGTAGAATGATGTGTAGAATGAAGTGTAGAATGATGTTGTGTAGAATGATGTGCAGGATGATGTGCAGAATGACGTGTAGAATGATGTGTAGAATAATTTGAATAATGATGTGTCGAAATATGTGCAGGATGATGTGTAGAATGATGTGTAGAAAGATGTGTAGAATGATGTTTAGAATGTTGAGTAGAATGATGCGTAGAATGATGTGTAGAATGAAGTGTAGAATGATGTTGTGTAGAATGATGTATAGAAAGATGCGCAGAATAATGTGTAGAATTATGTGTAGAATGTTGCGTAGAATAATGCGTAGAATGACATGTAAAATGATGAGTAGAATGATGTGTAAATCATGTGGTGTAGAATGATGTGTAGAATGATGTGTAGAATTTTGTGTAGAATGATTTGTAGAATGATGTGTAGATTGATGTGTAGAATGTTGTGTAGAATGATGTGTTGAAAGATGTGTAGAATGATGTGTAGAATGTTGCGTAGAATGATGCATAGAATGAATTGTTGAATGATGTGTAGAATGACGTGTAAATCATGTGGTGTAGAATGATGTGCAGAATGATGTGTAGAATTTTGTGTAGAATGATTTGTAGAATGATGTGTTGAAAGATGTGTAGAATGATGTGTAGAATGATACGCAGAATGATGCGTAGAATGATGTGTAGGATGGTCAGTGGAATGATGTGTAGAATGAAGTTGTATAGATTGATGTGCAGAATGATGTGTAGAATGATGTGTAGAATCATTTGAATAATGATGTGTTGAAAGATGTGCAGAATGATAAGTAGAATGATGCGTAGAATGATGCGTAGAATGATGTGTAGAATGATGTGTCGAATGATATGTAGATTGATGTGGAGAATGAAGTGTAGAATGATGTGCAGAATGATGTGTAGAATGAGGTGTAGAATGATGTGCAGATTGTTGAGTAGAATGATGTGCAGAATGATGTGTAGACTGATGTGTAGAATGATGTGCAGAATGATGTGTAGAAAGATGTGTAGAACGATGTGCAGAATGATGTGTAGAATGATGTATATAATGATGCAGAGAATGAGGCGTAGAATGATGTGTAGAATGATGTGTAGAATGATGTGCAGAATGATGTGTAGAAAGTTGTGTAGAATGATGCGTAGAATGATGTGTAGAAAGAGGTGTAGAATGATGCGTAGAATGATGTGTAGAAAGGTGTGTAGAATGATGCGTAGAATGACGTGTAGAAAGATGTGTAGAATGATGCGTAGAATGATGTGAAGAATGATGTGTTGAATGATGTGCGGATTGATGTGTCGAATGATGTGTAGAATGATGTGTAGAATGATGTGTAGAAAGATGTGTAGTATGATGCGTAGAATGATGTGTAGAAAGATGTATAGAATGATGCGTAGAATGATGTGTAGAATGATGTGTAGAATGATGTGCAGATTGATGTGTCGAATGATGTGTCGAATGATGAGTAGAATTATGTGTTTAATGATGTGTAGAATGATGTGTAGAATGACGTGTAGAATGATGTGTAGAATAACGTGCAGATTGACGTGCAGAATGATGTGCAGAAGGATGTGTAGAATGATGTGTAGAAAGATGTGTAGAATGGTGCATAGAATGATGTGTAGAATGATGTGTGGAATGATTTGTAGAATGATGTGTAGAATGATGTGTAGATTGATGTGTAGAATGATGTGTAGTATGATACGCAGAATGATGCGTAGAATGATCTGTAGAATGATCAGTGGAATGATGTGTAGAATGAAGTTGTGTAGATTGATGTGTGGAATGATGTGTAGAATGATGTGTAGAATAATTTGAATAATGATGTGTCGAAATATGTGTAGGATGTTGTGTAGAATGATGTGTAGAAAGATGTGGAGAATGATGTGCAGAATGTTGAGTAGAATGATGCGTAGAATGATGTGTAGAATGAAGTGTAGAATGATGTTGTGTAGAATGATGTGCAGCATGATGTGCAGAATGACTTGTAGAATGATGTATAGAATGATGCACAGAATAATGTGTAGAATTATGTGTAGAATGTTGCGTAGAATGATGCGTAGAATGACGTGTAGAACGATGAGTAGAATGATGTGTAAATCATGTGGTGTAGAATGATGTGTAGAATGATGTGTAGAATGATGTGTAGAATGATTTGTAGAATGATGTGTTGAAAGATGTGTAGAATGATGTGTAGAATGATACGCAGAATGATGCGTAGAATGATGTGTAGGATGATCAGTGGAATGATGTGTAGAATGAAGATGTGTAGATTGATGTGTAGAATGATGTGTAGAATGATGTGTAGAATCATTTGAATAATGATGTGTTGAAAGATGTGTAGAATGATACATAGAATGATGCATAGAATGATGCGTAGAATGATGTGTAGAATGATATGTCGAATGATATGTAGATTGATGTGGAGAATGAAGTGCAGAATGACGTGCAGAATGATGTGTAGAATGAGGTGTAGAATGATGTGTAGAATGATGTGTAGAAAGATGTGTAGAATGGTGCATAGAATGATGTGTAGAATGATGTGTAGAATGATGTGTAGAATGATGTGTAGAAAGATGTATAGAATGATGCGTCGAATGATGTGTAGAAAGATGTGTAGAATGATGCGTAGAATGAGGTGTAGAATGATGTGTAGAATGATATGCAGATTGAAATGTCGAATGATGTGCAGATTGAAATGTCGAATGATGTGTCGAATGATGTGTAGAATTATGTGTAGATTGATCCGTAGAATGATGTGTAGAATGATGTGTAGAATTTTGGGTAGAATGATGTGTTGAAAGATGTGTCGAATGATGAGTAGAATGATGTGTAGAATGATTTGTAGAATGATGTGTAAATCATGTAGTGTAGATTGATGTGTAGAATGATGCGTAGAATGATGTGTAGAATGATGCGTAGAATGATGTGTAGAATGATGTGCAGATTGATGAGTCGTATGATGTGTCGAATGATGAGTAGAATGATGTGTAGAATGATGTGTAGAATGATGTGTAGAATGATGTGTAGAATGATGTGCAGAATAATGTGTTGAATGATGTGTAGAATGATGTCTAGAATGATGTGTAAATCATGTGGTATAGAATGATGTGTAGAATGATGTGCAGAATGATTTGTAGAATGATGTGTTGAATGATGTGTAGAATGATGTGTAGAATGATACGTAGAAGGATGTGTAGAATGATGTGTAGAATGATGTGTAGAATGATGTGTAGAATGATGTGTAGAATGATGTGTAGAAAGTTGTGTAGAATGATGCGTAGAATGATGTGAAGAATGATGTGTTGAATGAATTGCGAATTGATGTGTCGAATGATGTGTAGAATGATGTGTAGAATGATGTGTAGAAAGATGTGTAGTATGATGCGTAGAATGATGTGTAGAAAGATGTATAGAATGATGCGTAGAATGATGTGTAGAATGATGTGTAGAATGATGTGCAGATTGATGAGTCGTATGATGTGTCGAATGATGAGTAGAATGATGTGTAGAATGATGTGTAGAATGATGTGTAGATTGATGTGTAGAATAATGTGCAGATTGACGTGCAGAATGATATGCAGAATGATGTGTAGAATGATGTGTAGAAAGATGTGTAGAATGATGCATAGAATGATGTGTAGAATGATGTGTGGAATGATTTGTAGAATGATGTGTAGAATGATGTGTAGAGTGATGTGTAGAATGATGTGTAGAATGATACGCAGAATGATGCGTAGAATGATGTGTAGAATGATCAGTGGAATGATGTGTAGAATGAAGTTGTGTAGATTGATGTGTAGAATGATGTGTAGAATGATGTGTAGAATAATTTGAATAATGATGTGTCGACATATGTGCAGGATGATGTGTAGAATGATGTGTAGAAAGATGTGTAGAATGATGTGTAGAATGTTGAGTAGAATGATGCGTAGAATGATGTGTAGAATGAAGTGTAGAATGATGTTGTGTAGAATGATGTGCAGGATGATGTGCAGAATGACGTGTAGAATGATGTATAGAAGGATGCGCAGAATAATGTGTAGAATTATGTGTAGAATGTTGCGTAGAATAATGCGTAGAATGACATGTAGAATGATGAGTAGAATGATGTGTAAATCATGTGGTGTAGAATGATGTGTAGAATGATGTGTAGAATTTTGTGTAGAATGATTTGTAGAATGATGTGTTGAAAGATGTGTAGATTGATGTGTAGAATGTTGTGTAGAATGATGTGTTGAAAGATGTGTAGAATGATGCCTAGAATGATGCATAGAATGAATTGTAGAATGATGTGTAGAATGACGTGTAAATCATGTGGTGTAGAATGATGTGCAGAATGATGTGTAGAATTTTGTGTCGAATGATTTGTAGAATGATGTGTTGAAAGATGTGTAGAATGATGTGTAGAATGATACGCAGAATGATGCGTAGAATGATGTGTAGGATGGTCAGTGGAATGATGTGTAGAATGAAGTTGTGTAGATTGATGTGTAGAATGATGTGTAGAATGATGTGCAGAATCATTTGAATAATGATGTGTTGAAAGATGTGTAGAATGATGCGTAGAATGATGCGTCGAATGATGCGTAGAATGATGTGTAGAATGATGTGTCGAATGATATGTAGATTGATGTGGAGAATGAAGCATAGAATGACGTGCAGAATGATGTGTAGAATGAGGTGTAGAATGATGTGCAGATTGTTGAGTAGAATGATGTGCGGAATGATGTGTAGACTGTTGTGTAGAATGATGTGCAGAATGATGTGTAGAAAGATGTGTAGAACGATGAGCAGAATGATGTGTAGAATGATGTATATAATGATGCAGAGAATGAGGCGTAGAATGATGTGTAAAATGATGTGTAGAATGATGTGCAGAATAATATGTTGAATGATGTGTAGAATGATGTGTAGAATGATGTGTAAATCATGTGGTGTAGAATGATGTGTAGAATGACGTGTAGAATTATGTGCAGAATGATTTGTAGAATGATGTGTCGAATGATATGCAGATTGGTGTGCAGAATGATGTGTAGAATGATGTGTAGAATGATATGTAGAAAGATGTGTAGAATGGTGCGTAGAATGATGTGTAGAATGATGTGCAGATTGATGTGTCGAATGATGTGTAGAATGATGTGTAGAATGATGTGTAGAATGATGTGTCGAAAGATGTGTAGTATGATGCGTAGAATGATGTGTAGAAAGATGTATAGAATGATGCGTAGAATGATGTGTAGAATGATGTGTAGAATGATGTGCAGATTGATGTGTCGAATGATGTGTCGAATGATGAGTAGAATTATGTGTTTAATGATGTGTAGAATGATGTGTAGAATGACGTGTAGAATGATGTGTAGAATAATGTGCAGATTGACGTGCAGAATGATGTGCAGAAGGATGTGTAGAATGATGTGTAGAAAGATGTGTAGAATGATACGCAGAATGATGCGTAGAATGATGTGTAGAATGATCAGTGGAATGATGTGTAGAATGAAGTTGTGTAGATTGATGTGTGGAATGATGTGTAGAATGATGTGTAGAATAATTTGAATAATGATGTGTCGAAATATGTGTAGGATGTTGTGTAGAATGATGTGTAGAAAGATGTGTAGAATGATGTGTAGAATGATGTGAAGAATGATGTGTTGAATGATGTGCGGATTGATGTGTCGAATGATGTGTAGAATGATGTGTAGAATGATGTGTAGAAAGATGTGTAGTATGATGCGTAGAATGATGTGTAGAAAGATGTATAGAATGATGCGTAGAATGATGTGTAGAATGATGTGTAGAATGATGTGCAGATTGATGTGTCGAATGATGTGTCGAATGATGAGTAGAATTATGTGTTTAATGATGTGTAGAATGATGTGTAGAATGACGTGTAGAATGATGTGTAGAATAACGTGCAGATTGACGTGCAGAATGATGTGCAGAAGGATGTGTAGAATGATGTGTAGAAAGATGTGTAGAATGGTGCATAAATAGATGTGTAGAATGATGTGTGGAATGATTTGTAGAATGATGTGTAGAATGATGTGTAGATTGATGTGTAGAATGATGTGTAGAATGATACGCAGAATGATGCGTAGAATGATGTGTAGAATGATCAGTGGAATGATGTGTAGAATGAAGTTGTGTAGATTGATGTGTGGAATGATGTGTAGAATGATGTGTAGAATAATTTGAATAATGATGTGTCGAAATATGTGTAGGATGTTGTGTAGAATGATGTGTAGAAAGATGTGTAGAATGATGTGTAGAATGTTGAGTAGAATGATGCGTACAATGATGTGTAGAATGAAGTGTAGAATGATGTTGTGTAGAATGATGTGCAGCATGATGTGCAGAATGACGTGTAGAATGATGTATAGAATGATGCGCAGAATAATGTGTAGAATTATGTGTAGAATGTTGCGTAGAATGATGCGTTGAATGACGTGTAGAACGATGAGTAGAATGATGTGTAAATCATGTGGTGTAGAATGATGTGTAGAATGATGTGTAGAATGATGTGTAGAATGATTTGTAGAATGATGTGTTGAAAGATGTGTAGAATGATGTGTAGAATGATACGCAGAATGATGCGTAGAATGATGTGTAGGATGATCAGTGGAATGATGTGTAGAATGAAGTTGTGTAGATTGATGTGTAGAATGATGTGTAGAATGATGTGTAGAATCATTTGAATAATGATGTGTTGAAAGATGTGTAGAATGATACGTAGAATGATGCATAGAATGATGCGTAGAATGATGTGTAGAATGATATGTCGAATGATATGTAGATTGATGTGGAGAATGAAGTGTAGAATGATGTGCAGAATGATGTGTAGAATGAGGTGTAGAATGATGTGTAGAATGATGTGTAGAAAGATGTGTAGAATGGTGCATAGAATGATGTGTAGAATGATGTGTGGAATGTAGTGTAGAATGATGCGGAGAATGATGTATAGAATGATGCGTCGAATGATGTGTAGAAAGATGTGTAGAATGATGCGTAGAATGAGGTGTAGAATGATGTGTAGAATGATGTGCAGATTGAAATGTCGAATGATGTGCAGATTGAAATGTCGAATGATGTGTCGAATGATGTGTAGAATTATGTGTAGATTGATCCGTAGAATGATGTGTAGAATGATGTGTAGAATGTTGGGTAGAATGATGTGTTGAAAGATGTGTCGAATGATGAGTAGAATGATGTGTAGAATGATTTGTAGAATGATGTGTAAATCATGTAGTGTAGATTGATGTGTAGAATGATGCGTAGAGTGATGTGTAGAATGATGTGTAGAATGATGTGCAGATTGATGTGTCGAATGATGTGTAGAATGATGTGTAGAATGATGTGTAGAAAGTTGTGTAGAATGATGCGGAGAATGATGTGTAGTAAGAGATGCAGAATGATGCGTAGAATGATGTGTAGAATGATGTGTAGAGTGATGTGCAGTTTGATGTGTCGAATGATGTGTAGAATGATGTGTTGAATGATGTGTAGAAAGATGTGTTGGATGATGCGTAGAATGATGTGTAGAATGATGTGCAGAATGATGTGTAGAAATATGTGTAGAATAGTGTGCAGAATGATGTGTAAATCATGTGGTGTAGAATGATGTGCAGAATGATGTGTAGAATTATGTGTCGAATGATTTGTAAGAATGATTTGTTGAAAGATGAGTAGAATGATGCGTAGAATGATACGAAGAATGATGCGTAGAATGATGTGTAGAATGATGTGTAGAATGATGTGTAGAATGAAGTTGTGTAGATTGATGTGTAAAATGATGTGTAGAATGATGTGTAGAATAATTTGAAGAATGATGTGTTGAAGGAAGTGTAGAATGATGCGTTGAATGATGCGTAGAATGATGCGTAGAATGATGCGTAGAATGACGTGTAGAATGATGTGTAGAATGATGTGTAGAATGATGTGCAGAATAATGTGTTGAATGATGTGTAGAATGATGTCTCGAATGATGTGTAAATCATGTGGTGTCGAATGATGTGTAGAATGATGTGTAGAATTATGTGCAGAATGATTTGTAGAATGATGTGTTGAAAGATGTGTAGAATGATATGTTGAATGATACGTAGAATGATGTGTAGAATGATGTGTAGAATGATATGTAGAATGATGTCTAGAATGATGTGTAGAATGATGTGTAGAATAATGTGCAGATTGATGTGCAGAATAATGTGCAGAATGATGTGTAGAATGATGTGTAGAAAGATGTGTAGAATAGTGCACAGAATGATGTGTGGAATGATGTGTGGAATGATGTGTAGAATGATGCGCAGAATGATTTGTTGAATGATGTGTAGAATGATGTGCAGATTGATGTGTCGAAAGATGTGTTGGATGATGTGTAGAATGATGTGTAGAAAGATGTGTAGAATGATGTGTAGAATGTTGAGTAGAATGATGCGTAGAATGATGTGTAGAATGATGCGTAGAATGACGTGTAGAATGATGTGTAGAAAGATGTGCAGATTGATGTGTCGAATGATGTGTAGAATGATGTGTAGAATGATGTGTAGAAAGATGTGTAGAATGATGCGTCGAATGATGTGTAGAAAGATGTGTAGAATGATGTGCAGATTGATGTGTCGAATGATGTGTCAAATGATGTGTAGAATTATGTGTAGATTGATCCGTAGAATGATGTGTAGAATGATGTGTAGAATAATGGATAGAATAATGTGTAGAAATATGTGTAGAATGATGCGTAGAATGATGTGTAGAATGATGTGCAGAATAATGTACAGATTGATGTGTCGAATGATGTGTCGAATGATGAGTAGAATGATGTGTTGAATGATGTGTAGAATGATGTGTAGAATGATGTGTAGAATGATGTGTAGAATAATGTGCAGATTGATGTGCAGAATGATGTGCAGAATGATGTGTAGAATGATGTTTAGAAAGATGTGTAGAATGGTGCATAGAATGATGTGTAGAATGATGTGTGGAATGATTTATAGAATGATGTGTAGAATGATGTGTAGTTTGATGTGTAGAATGATGTGTAGAATGATACGCAGAATGATGCGTAGAATGATGTGTAGAATGATCAGTGGAATGATGTGTAGAATGAAGTTGTGTAGATTGATGTGTAGAATGATGTGTAGAATGATGTGTAGAATAATTTTAATAATGATGTGTCGAAAGATGTGTAGGATGATGTGTAGAATGATGTGTAGAAAGATGTGTAGAATGATGTGTAGAATGTTGAGTAGAATGATGCGTAGAATGATGTGTAGAATGAAGTGTCGAATGATGTTGTGTAGAATGATGTGCAGATGATGTGCAGAATGACGTGTAGAATGATGTATAGAATGATGCGCAGAATAATGTGTAGAATTATGTGTAGAATGTTGCGTAGAATGATGCGTAGAATGACATGTAGAAGGATGTGTAGAATTATGTGTAAATAATGTGGTGCAGAATGATGTGTAGAATGATATGTAGACTGATACGTAGAATGATGCGTAGAATGATGTGTAGAATGATGAGTAGAATGATGTGTAGAATGAAGTTGTGTAGATTGATGTGTCCAATGATGTGTCGAATGATGTGTAGAATAATTTGAAGAATGATGCGTTGAAAGATGTGTAGAATGATACGTAGAATGATGCGTAGAATGATGCGTAGAATGATGTGTAGAATGATGTGTCGAATGATATGTAGATTGATGTGTAGAATGAAGTGTAGAATGTTGTGCAGAATGATGTGTAGAATGATGTGTAGAATGATGTGCAGATTGTTGAGTAGAATGATGTGTAGAATGATGTGCAGACTGATGTGTAAAATGATGTGTAGAATGATGTGTAGAAAGATGTGTAGAATGATGTGTAGAATGATGTGTAGAATGATGTATATAATGAGCCGTAGAATGATGCGTAGAATGATGTGTAGAATGATGTGTAGAATGATGTGCAGAATGATGTGTTGAATGATGTGTAGAATGATGTGTAGAATGATGTGCAAATCATGTGGTGTAGAATGATGTGTAGAATGATGTGTAGAATAATGCGTAGAATGATGCGAAGAATGATATGTAGAATGATGAGTAGAATGATGTGTAGCATGATGCATATAATGATGTGTAGAATGATGTATAGAATGAAGTGTAGAATGAAGTTGTGCAGATTGATGTGTAGAATGATTTTTAGAATGATCTGTAGAATGATGTGTAGATTGATGTGTAGAATGATGTGTAGAATGATGCGTAGAATGAGGTGTAGAATGATGTGTAGAATGATGTGCAGATTGATGTGTCGAATTATGTGTGGAATGATGTGCAGATTGATGTGTCGAATGATGTGTGGAATGATGTGTAGAATGATGTGTAGAAAGATGTGTAGGATGATGTGTAGAATGATGTGCAGATTGATGTGCACAATGATATATTGAAAGATGTTTCGAATGATGTGTAAAATGACGTGTAGAATGATGTGTAGAATGCTGTGTAGAATGATGTGTAGAAAGATGTGTAGGATGATGTGTAGAATGATGTGTAGAAAGATGTGTAGAATGATGTGTAGAATGTTGAGTAGAATGATGCGTAGAATGATGTGTAGAATGCTGTGTAGAATGATGTGTAGAAAGATGTGTAGGATGATGTGTAGAATGATGTGTAGAAAGATGTGTAGAATGATGTGCAGAATGATGTGCAGATTGAAGTGTCGAATGATGTGTAGGATGATGTGTAGAATGATGTGTAGAAATATGTGTAGAATGATGCGTAGAATGATGTGTAGAAAGATGTGTAGAATGATGCGTAGAATGATGTGTAGAATGATGTGTAGAATGATTTGCAGGTTGATGTGTCGAATGACGTGTCGAATGATGTGTAGAATGATGTGTAGATTGATGCGTAGAATGATGTGTAGAATGATGTGTAGAATGATTTGTAGAAGGATGTGTAAATCATGTGGAGTAGAATGATGTGCAGATTGTTGAGTAGAATGATGTGTAGAATGATGTGTAGAATGATGTGTAGAATGATTTGTAGAATGATGTGTAGAATGATGAATCGAAAGATGTGTAGATTGATGTGTAGAATGATGTGTAGAATGATGTGTAGAATAATTTGAAGAATGATGTGTTGAAATATGTGTAGAATGATGTGTAGAATGACGTGTAGAATGATGTGCAGATTGATGAGTAGAATAATGTGCAGAATGATGTGTAGAATGATGTGTAGAATGATGTGTAGAAAGATGTGTAGAATGATGTGCAGAATGATGTGTAGCATGATGTGTAGCATGATGTATAGAATGATGCGTAGAATGATGCGTAGAATGTTGTGTAGAATGACGTGCAGAATAATATGTTGAATGATGTGTAGAATGACGTCGAGAATGATGTGCAAATCATGTGGTGTAGAATGATGTGTAGAATTATGTGTAGAATGATGCGTAGAATGATGTGTCGAATGATGTGTAGATTGATATGTAGAATGATGTGTAGAATGATGTGCTGATTGATGTGCAGAATGATATGTTGAAAGATGTTTCGAATGATGTGTACAATGATGTGTAGAACGAATTGTAGAATGCTGTGTAGAATGATGTGTAGAAAGATGTGTAGGATGATGTGTAGAATGATGTGTAGAAAGATGTGTAGAATGATGTGTAGAATGTTGAGTAGAATGATGCGTAGAATGATGTGTAGAATGATGTGCAGATTGATGTGTCGAATGATGTGTAGAATGATGTGTAGAATGATGTGTAGAAAGATGTGTAGAATGATGCGTAGAATGATGTGTAGAAAGATGTGTAGAATGATGCGTAGCATGATGTGTAGAATGCTGTGTAGAATGATGTGCAGATTGATGTGTCGAATGATGTGTCGAATGATGTGTAGAATTATGTGTAGATTGATGCGTAGAATGATGTGTAGAATGATGTGTGGAATGATGGGTAGAATGATGTGTTGAAAGATGTGTCGAATGATGCGTAGAATGATGTGTAAATCATGTGGTGTAGAATGATGTGCAGATTGTTGAGTAGAATGATGTGTAGAATGATGTGTAGAATGATGTGCAGAATGATGCGTAGAATGATGCGTAGAGTGATGTGTAGAATGTTGTGTCGAATGATGTGCAGAATAATGCGTTGAATGATGTGTAGAATGATGTCTAGAATGATGTGTAAATCATGTGGTGTAGAATGATGTGTAGAATTATGTGCAGAATGACTTGTAGAATGATGTGTCGAATGATGTGTAGAATGATACGTAGAATGACGTGTCGAATGATGTGTTGAATGATGTGTAGAATGATGTCTAGAATGACGTGTAAATCATGTGGTGTAGAATGATGTGTAGAATTATGTGCAGAATGATTTGTAGAATGACGTGTAGAATGATGTGCAGATTGGTGCGCAGAATGATGTGTAGAATGATGTGTAGAATGATGTGTAGAATGATGTGTAGATTGATGTGTAGAATGATGTGTAGAATGAGGCGTAGAATGATGTGTAGAATGATGTGTAGAATGATGTGCAGATTGATGTGTCGAATGAGGTGAAGAATGATGTGCAGAATGATGTTTAGAAAGATGAGTAGACAGATGCGTAGAATGATACGAAGAATGATGCGTAGAATGATGTTTACGATGATGTGTAGAATGATGTGCAGAATGAAGTTGTGTAGATTGATGTGTAAAATGATGTGCTGAATGATGTGTAGAATAATTTGAAGAATGATGTGTTGAAAGATTTGTAGAATGATGCGTTGAATGATGTGTAGAATTATGTGTAGAATGATGTGCAGAATGACGTGTAGAATAATGTGCAGATTGATGTGCAGAATGATGTGCAGAATGATGTGTAGAATGATGTGTAGAAAGATGTGTAGAATGGTGCATAGAATGATGTGTAGAATGATGTGTGGAATGATTTGTAGAATGATGTGTAGAATGATGTGTAGATTGATGTGTAGAATGATGTGTAGAATGATGCGCAGAATGATTTGTAGAATGATGTGTAAAATGATGTGCAGATTGATGTGTCGAAAGATGTGTAGGATGATGTGTAGAATGATGTGTAGAAAGATGTGTAGAATGATGTGTAGAACGTTGAGTAGAATGATGCGTAGAATGATGTGTAGAATGATGTGTAGAATGATGTTGTGTAGAATGATGTGTAGGATGATGTGCAGAATGACTTGTAGAATGATGTATAGCATGATGCGCAGAATAATGTGTAGAATTATGTGCAGAATGTTGCGTAGAATGTTGCATAGAATGATGTGTAGAATGATGTGTAGAATGATGTGTAGAATGATTTGTAGAATGATGTGTAGATTGATGTGTAGAATGTTGTGTAGAATGATGTGTTGAAAGATGTGTAGAATGATGTGCAGAATGTTGCGTAGAATGATGCATAGAATGAATTGTAGAATGATGTGTAGAATGATGTGTAAGTCACGTGGTGTAGAATGATGTGTAGAATGATGTGTAGAATGATGTGTAGAATGATTTGTAGAATGATGTGTTGAAAGATGTGTAGAATGATGTGTAGAATGATACGCAGAATGATGCGTAGAATGATGTGTAGAATGATGAGTAGAATGATGTGCAGAATGAAGTTGTGTAGATTGATGTTGTGTAGAATAATGTGTAGAATAATGTGTAGAATGATGTGTAGAATAATTTGAATAATGATTTGTTGAAAGATGTGTAGAATGATACGTAGAATGATGCGTAGAATGATGCGTAGAATGATGTGTAGAATGATGTGTCGAATGATATGTAGATTGATGTGTAGAATGATGTGTCAATCATGTGGTGTAGAATGATGTGTAGAATGATGTGTAGAATTATGTGCAGAATGATTTGTAGAATGATGTGTAGAATGACGTGTAGATTGGTGTGCAGAATGATGTGTAGAATGATGTGTAGAATGATGTGTAGAAAGATGTGTAGAATGGTGCATAGAATGACGTGTAGAATGACGTGAGGAATGATTTGTCGAATGATGTGTAGAATGATGTTTAGATTGTTGTGTAGAATGATGTATATAATGATGCGTAGAATGATGTGTAGAATGATGTGTAGAATGATGTGCAGGATGATGTGTCGAATGATGTGTAGAATGATGTTTAGAATGATGTGTAGAATGATGTGCAGAAAGATGCGTAGAAGGAGGCGTAGAATGATGTGTAGAAGGATGTATAATGATGTGCAGATTGATGTGTCGAATGATGTGTAGAATGATGTGTTGAATGATGTGTAGAAAGTTGTGTAGAATGATACGAAGAATGATGCGTAGAATGATGTGTAGAATGATGTGTAAAATGATGCGTAGAATGATGTGTAGAATAATTTGAAGAATGATGTGTTCAAAGATGTGTAGAATGGTGCATAGAATGATGTGTAGAATGATGTGTGGAATGATTTGTAGAATGATGTGTAGAATGATGTGTAGATTGATGTGCAGAATGATGTGCAGAATAATGTGTTGAATGATGTGTAGAATGATGTCTCGAATGATGTGTAAATCATGTGTAGAATGATGTTGTGTCGAATGACGTATAGAATGATGCGCGGAATAAAGTGTAGAATTACGTGTCGAATGATGTGTACATTGATGTGTAGAATGTTGTGTAGAATGATGTGTTGAAAGATGTGCAGAATGATGTGTAGAATGTTGCGTAGAATGATGCGTAGAATGATGTGTAGAATGATGTGTAGAATGATGTGTAAATCATGTGGAGTAGAATGATGTGTAAAATGATGTGTAGAATTTTGTGTAGAATGATGTCTTGAAAGATGTGTAGATTGATGTGCAAAATGTTGTGTAGAATGATGTGTTGAAAGATGTGTGGAATGATGTGTAGAATTATGTGTAAATAATGTGGCGCATAATGATGTGTGGAATGATGTGTAGAATTTTGTGTAGAATGATTTGAAGAATGATGTGTTGAAAGATGTGTAGAATGATGTGCAGAATGATACGTAGAATGATGCGTAGAATGATGTGTAGAATGGTGAGTAGAATGATGTGTAGAATGAAGTTGTGTAGATTGATGTGTAGAATGATGTGTAGAATGATGTGTAGAATAATTTGAAGAATGATGTGTTGAAAGATGTGTAGAATGATACGTAGAATAATGCGTAGAATGATGCGTAGAATGATGTGTAGAATGATATGTCGAATGATATGTAGATTGATATGTAGAATGAAGTGTAGAATGATGTGCAGAATGATGTGTAGAATGATGTGCAGAATGATGTGCAGATTGTTGAGTAGAATGATGTGTAGAATGATGTGTAGACTGAGGTGTAGAATGATGTGTCGAAAGATGTGTAGAATGATGTGTAGAATTATGTACAGAATGATGCGTAGAATGATGCGTAGAATGATGTGTAGAATGATGTGTGGAATGATGTGCAGAATAACGTGTTGAATGATGTGTAGAATGATGTGTAGAATGATGTGCAAATCATGTGGTGTAGAATGATGTGTAGAATGATGTGTAGAATGACTTGCAGATTCGTGTGCAGAATGATGTGCAGAATAATGTGTTGAATAATGTGTAGAATGATGTCTCGAATGATGTGTAAATCATGTGGTGTAGAATGATGTGTAGAATGATGTGAAGAATAATGTGCAGATTGATGTGCAGAATGATGTGCAGAATGATGTGTAGAATGGTGTGTAGAATGATGTGTAGAATGCTGCATAGAATGATGTGCAGAATGATGTGAGGAATGATTTGTAGAATGATGTGTAGAATGATGTGTAGATTGATGTGTAGAATGATGTGTAGAATAATGCGTAGAATGATTTGTAGAATGATGTGTAGAATGATGTGCAGATTCACGTGTCGAATGATGTGTAGGATGATGTGTAGAATGATGTGTAGAAAGATCTGCAGAATGATGCGTAGAATGATGTGTAGATAGATGTGTAGAATGATGTGTAGAATGTTGAGTAGAATGATGCGTAGAATGATGTGTAGAATGATGTGTAGAATGATGTTGTGTCGAATGATGTATAGAATGATGCGCAGAATAAAGTGTAGAATTACGTGTCGAATATTGTGTACATTGATGTGTAGAATGTTGTGTAGAATGATGTGTTGAAAGATGTGTAGAATGATGTGTAGAATGTTGCGTAGAATGATGCGTAGAATGATGTGTAGAATGATGTGAAGAATGGTGTTTAGAATGATGTGTAGAATAACGTGTTGAATGATGTGTAGAATGATGTCTAGAATGATGTGTAAATCATGTGGTGTAGAATGATGTGCAGAATGATGTGTAGAATTATGTGTAGAATGTTTTGCAGAATGATGTGTTGAAAGATGTGTAGAATGATGTGTCGAATGATGTTGTGTAGAATGATGTGTAGAATGATGTGTAGAATGAAGCTGTGTAGATTGATGTGTAGAATGATGTGTAGAATGATGTGTAGAATGATGTGCAGAATGATGTGTAGAATAATTTGTCGAATGATGTGTTGAAAGATGTGTAGAATGATGTGTAGAATGATGTGTAGAATAACGTGTTGATTGATGTGTAGAATGATGTCTAGAATGATGTGTAAATCATGTGGTGTAGAATGATGTGCAGAATGATGTGTAGAATTATGTGTAGAATGATTTGCAGAATGATGTGTTGAAAGATATGGAGAATGATGTGTAGAATGATGTTGTGTAGAATGATGTGTAGAAAGATGTGTAGAATGAAGCTGTGTAGATTGGTGTGTAGAATGATGTGTAGAATGATGTGTAGAATGATGTGTAGAATGATGTGTAGAATAATTTGTAGAATGAGTTGTAGAATGACGTGTGGAATAATGTGTAGAATGACGTGCAGAATGACGTGTAGAATGATGTTGTGTCGAATGATGTATAGAATGATGCGCAGAATACGGTGTAGAATTACGTGTAGAATGATGTGGAGATTGATGTGTAGAATGATGTCTAGAATGATGTGTAAATCATGTGGTGTAGAATGATGTGCAGAATGATGTGTAGAATTATGTGTAGAATGATTTGCAGAATGATGTGTTGAAAGATATGGAGAATGATGTTGTGTAGAATGATGTGCAGAATGATGTGTAGAATTATGTGTAGAATGATATGTAGAATAATTTGTAGAATGAATTGTAGAATGATGTGTGGAATAATGTGTAGAATGACGTGCAGAATGACGTGTAGAATGATGTATAGAATGATGCGCAGAATAAGGTGTAGAATTACGTGTAGAATGACGTGGAGATTGATGTGTAGAATATTGTGTAGAATGATGTGTTGAAAGTTGTGTAGAATGATGTGTAGAATGTTGCGTAGAATGATGCTTGGAATGATACGCAGAATAATGTGTAGAATTATGTGTAGAATGATGTGTAGATTGATGTGTAGAATGTTGCCTAGAATGATGCGTAGAATGATGTTTAGAATGATGTGTAGAATGATGTGTAAATCATGAGTGTAGCATGATGAGTAGAATGATGTGTAGAATTATGTGTACAATGATTTGTAGAATGATGTGTTGAAAGATGTGTAGAATGATGTGTAGAATGATACGTAGAATGATGCGTAGAATGATGTGTAGAATGATGTGTAGAATGATGTGTAGAATGTTGTGTAGAATGATGTGTAGAATGATGTGTAGAATGATGTGCGGATTGATGTGTCGAATGATGTGTAGAATGATGTGTAGAATGATGTGTAGAAAGATGTGCAGAATGATGCGTAGAATGATGTGTAGAATGATGTGTACAATGATGGGTAGAATGATGTGTTGAAAGATGTGTCGAATGATGCGTAGAATGACGTGTAGAACGATGTGCAAAATGATGTGCAGAATGATGTGTAGAATGATGTGTAGAATGATGTGTAGAATGATGTGCAAATCATGTCGTGTAGAATGATGTGCAGATGGTTGAGTAGAATGATGTGTAGAATGATGTGTAGAATGATGTGTATAATGGTGTGTAGAATGATGTGTAGAAAGATGTGTAGATTGATGTGCAGAATGATGTGTAGAATGATGTGTAGAATGATGTGCAGAATAATGTGTTGAATGATGTGTGGAATGATGTCTAGAATGATGTGTAGAATTATGTGCAGCATGATTTGTAGAATGATGTGTTGAAAGATGTGTAGAATGATATGTAGAATGATACGTAGAATGATGTGTAGAATGATTTGTAGAATGATGTGTAGAATGACGTGTAGAATGATGTGTAGAATGATGTGTAGAATAATATGCAGATTGATGTGCAGAATGATGTGTAGAATGATGAGTAGAATGATGTGTAGAATGATGTGTAGAATGATGTGTAGAATGATGTGTAGATTGATGTGCAGAATGATGTGTAGAATGATGCGTAGACTGATGTGTAGAATGATGTGCAGAATGATGTGCAGATTGATGTGTCGAAAGATGTGTAGAATGATGCGTAGAATGATGTGTAGAAAGATGTATAGAATGATGCGTAGAATGATGTGTAGAATGAAGTGTAGAATGATGTGCAGATTGATGTGTCGAATGATGTGTAGAATGTTGTGTTGAATGATGTGTAAAATGATGTGCAGAATGATATGTAGAATGATGTGTAGAATGATGTGCAGAATGATGTGTAAATCATGTGGTGTAGAATGATGTGCAGAATGATGTGTAGAATTATGTGTCGAATGTTTTGTAGAATGAGTTGTTGAAAGATGTCTAGAATGATGCGTAGAATGACATGTAGAATGATGTGTAGAATGATGTGTAGAATGAAGTTGTATAGATTGATGTGTAGAATGATGTGTAGAATGATGTGTAGAATAATTTGAAGAATGACGTGTTGAAAGATGTGTAGAATGATGCGTTGAATGATATGCAGAATAACGTGTTGAATGATGTGTAGAATGATGACTCGAATGATGCGCAAATCATGTGGTGTAGAATGATGTGTAGAATGATATGTACAATCATGTGCAGAATGATTTGTAGAATGATGTGTTGAAAGATGTGTAGAATGATATGTTGAATGATACGTAGAATGATGTGCAGAATGGTGCGTAGAATGATGTGTAGAAAGATGTGTAGAATGATGTGAAGAATGTTGAGTAGAATGATGCGCAGAATGATGTGTAGAATGATGTGTAGAATGATGTTGTGCAGAATGATGTATAGAATGATGTGCAGAATAACGTGTAGAATTATGTGTAGAATGATGTGTAGATTGATGTCTAGAATGTTGTGTAGAATGATGTGTTAAAAGATGTGTAGAATGATGGGTAGAATGTTGCATAGAATGTTGCGTAGAATGATGTGTAGAATGATTTGTAGAATGATGTGTAAATCATGTGGTGCAGAATGATGTGTAGAATGATGTGTAGAATTTTGTGTAGAATGATTTGTAGAATGACGTGTTGAAAGATGTGTAGAATGATGTGTAGAATGTTGCGTAGAATGATGCGTAGAATGATGTGTAGAATGATGAGTAGAATGATGTGTAGAATGAAGTTGTGTAGATTGATGTGTAGAATGATGTGCAGATTGATGTGTGGAATAATTTGAAGAATGATGTGTTGAAAGATGTGTAGAATGATAGGTAGAATGATGTGTAGAATGATGTGTCGAATGATATGTAGATTGATGTGTAGAATGATGTGCAGAATGATGTGTAGAATGATGTGTAGAATGATGTGTAGAATGATGTGCAGATTGTTGAGTAGAATGAAGTGTAGAATGATGTGTAGACTGATGTGTAGAATGATGTGTAGAATGATGTGCAGAAAGATGTGTGGAATGACGTGTTGAAAGATGTGTAAAATGATGTGCAGAATGATATGTAGAATGAAGTGTAGAATAATGTGCAGAATGATGTGTAAATCATGTGGTGTAGAATGATGTGCAGAATGATGTGTAGAATTATGTGTCGAATGATTTGTAGAATGATTTGTTGAAAGATGTGTAGAATGATGCGTAGAATGACGTGTAGAATGATGTGTAGAATGATGTGTAGAATGAAGTTGTGTCGATTGATGTGTAGAATGATGTGTAGAATGATGTGTAGAATAATTTGAAGAATGATGTGTTGAAAGATGTGTAGAATGATGCGTTGAATGATGTGCAGAATAATGTGTTGAATGATGAGTAGAATGATGACTCGAATGATGTGCAAATCATGTGGTGTAGAATGATGTGTAGAATGATGTGTACAATTATGTGCAGAATGATTTGTAGAATGATGTGTTGAAAGATGTGTAGAATGATATGTTGAATGATACGTAGAATGATGTGTAGAATGATGTGTAGAATGATGTCTAGAATGATGTGTTGAATGATGTGTAGAATAATGTGCAGATTGATGTGCAGTATGATGTGTAGAATGATGTGCAGAATGATGTGTAGAAATATGTGTAGAATGGTGCATTGAATGATGTGTAGAATGATGTGTGGAATGATTTATTGAATAATGTGTAGAATGATGTGCAGATTGATGTGTAGAATGATGTGTAGAATGATGCGTGGAATGAATTGTAGAATGATGTGTAGAATGATGTGCAGATTGATGTGTCGAATGATGTGTAGCATGATGTGTAGAATGATGTGTAGAAAGATGTGCAGAATGATGCGTAAAATGATGTGTAGAAAGATGTGTAGAATGATGTGAAGAATGTTGAGTAGAATGATGCGTAGAATGATGTGTAGAATGATGTTGTGCAAATGATGTATAGAATGATGTGCAGAATAACGTGTAGAATTATGTGTAGAATGATGTGTAGATTGATGTGTAGAATGTTGTGTAGAAGGATGTGTTAAAAGATGTGTAGAATAATGGGTAGAATGTTGCGTAGAATGTTGCGTAGAATGATGTGTAGAATGATTTGTAGAATGATGTGTAAATCATGTGGTGCAGAATGATGTGTAGAATGATGTGTAGAATTTTGTGTAGAATGATTTGTAGAATGACGTGTTGAAAGATGCGTAGATTGATGCGTAGAATGTTGTGTAGAATGATGTGTTGAAAGATGTGTAGAATGATGTGTAGAGTGCTACGTGGAATTATGCGTAGAATGAAGTGTAGAATGATGAGTAGAATGATGTGTAGAATGAAGTTGTGTAGATTGATGTGTAGAATGATGTGTAGAATGATGCGTAGAATAATTTGAAGAATGATGTGTTGAAAGATGTGTAGAATGATACGTAGATTGATGTGTAGAATGATGTGTAGAATGATGTGCAGAATGATGTGTAGAATGATGTGTAGAATGATGTGTAGAAAGATGTGCAGAATGATGTGTAGAATGATGTGTAGAATGATGTGTAGAATGATGTATAGAATGATGTGTAAATCATGTGGTGTAGAATGATGAGCACATTGTTGAGTAGAATGATGTGTAGAATGATGTGTAGAATGATGTGTAGAATGATGTGTAGAATGATGTGTAGAAAGATGTTCAGATTGATGTGTAGAATGATGTGTAGAATGATGTGTCGAATAATTCGAAGAATGATGTGTTGAAAGATGTGTAGAATGATGTGTAGAATGATGTGTAGAATGATGAGCAGATTGATGAGTAGAATGATGTGTAGAATGATGTGTAGAATAATGTGTAGAAAGATGTGTAGAATTATGTGTCGAATGATGTGTAGAATGATGCGTAGAATGATGCGTAGAATGATGTGTAGATTGATGTGTAGAATGATGTGCAGTATAATGTGTTGAATGATGTGTAGAATGATGTCTAGAATGAAGTGTAAATCATGTGGTGTAGAATGATGTGTAGAATTATGTGCAGAATGATTTGTAGAATGATGTGTTGAAAGATGTGTAGAATGATGTGCAGAATGATACGTAGAATGATGTGTAGAATGATGTGTAGAATGATGTGCAGAATGATGTGTAGAATGATGTGTAGAATGATGTGTAGAATGATGTGCAGATTGATGTGCAGAATGATCTGTAGAATGATGTGTAGAATGATGTGTAGAATGATGTGTAGAATGATGTGTAGATTGATGTGTAGAATGATGTGTAGAATGATGCGTAGACTGATGTGTAGAATGATGTGCAGAATGATGTGCAGATTGATTTGTCGAAAGATGTGTAGAATGATGCGTAGAATGATGTGTAGAAAGATGTATAGAATGATGCGTAGAATGATGTGTAGAATGAAGTGTAGAATGATGTGCAGATTGATGTGTCGAATGATGTGTAGAATGTTGTGTTGAATGATGTGTAGAAAGATGTGTAGAATGATGCGTAGAATGATGTGTAGAATGATGTGTAGAATGATATGCAGAATAATCTGTAGAATGATGTGTAGAATGATGTGTAGATTGATGTGTAGAATGATGTGCAGTTTGATGTGTCGAATGATGTGTAGAATGATGTGTTGAATGATGTGTAGAAAGATGTGTAGAATGATGTGTAGAATGATGTGTAAAATGATGTGTAGAATGATGTGTAGAATGATGTGTAGAATGGTGTGTAGAATGATGTGTAGAATGACGTGTTTAATGATGTGTAGAATGATGTCTCGAATGATGTGTAAATCATGTGGTGTAGAATGATGTGTAGAATGACGTGGAGAATTATGTGCAGAATGATTTGTAGAATGATGTGTTGAAAGATGTGTAGAATGATATGTTGAATGATACGTAGAATGATGTGTAGAATGATGTGTAGAATGAAGTGTAAATCATGTGGTGTAGAATGATGTGTAGAATTATGTGCAGAATGATTTGTAGAATGATGTGTTGAAAGATGTGTAGAATGATGTGCAGAATGATACGTAGAATGATGTGTAGAATGATGTGTAGAATGATGTGCAGAATGATGTGTAGAATGATGTGTAGAATGATGTGTAGAATGATGTGCAGATTGATGTGCATAATGATCTGTAGAATGATGTGTAGAATGATGTGTAGAATGATGTGTAGAATGATGTGTAGATTGATGTGTAGAATGATGTGTAGAATGATGTGTAGAATGAAGTGTAAATCATGTGGTGTAGAATGATGTGTAGAATTATGTGCAGAATGATTTGTAGAATGATGTGTTGAAAGATGTGTAGAATGATGTGCAGAATGATACGTAGAATGATGTGTAGAATGATGTGTAGAATGATGTGCAGAATGATGTGTAGAATGATGTGTAGAATGATGTGTAGAATGATGTGCAGATTGATGTGCATAATGATCTGTAGAATGATGTGTAGAATGATGTGTAGAATGATGTGTAGAATGATGTGTAGATTGATGTGTAGAATGATGTGTAGAATGATGCGTAGACTGATGTGTAGAATGATGTGCAGAATGATGTGCAGATTGATGTGTCGAAAGATGTGTAGAATGATGCGTAGAATGATATGTAGAAAGATGTATATAATGATGCGTAGAATGATGTGTAGAATGAAGTGTAGAATGATGTGCAGATTGATGTGTAGAATGATGTGTAGAATGATGTGTCGAATAATTTGAAGAATGATGTGTTGAAAGATGTGTAGAATGATGTGTAGAATGATGTGTAGAATGATGTGCAGATTGATGAGTAGAATGATGTGTAGAATGATGTGTAGAATAATGTGTAGAAAGATGTGTAGAATTATGTGTCGAATGATGTGTAGAATGATGCGTAGAATGATGCGTAGAATGATGTGTAGATTGATGTGTAGAATGATGTGCAGTATAATGTGTTGAATGATGTGTAGAATGATGTCTAGAATGAAGTGTAAATCATGTGGTGTAGAATGATGTGTAGAATTATGTGCAGAATGATTTGTAGAATGATGTGTTGAAAGATGTGTAGAATGATGTGCAGAATGATACGTAGAATGATGTGTAGAATGATGTGCAGAATGATGTGCATAATGATGTGTAGAATGATGTGTAGAATGATGTGTAGAATGATGTGCAGATTGATGTGCAGAATGATGTGTAGAATGATGTGTAGAATGATGTGTAGAATGATGTGTAGAATGATGTGTAGATTGATGTGTAGAATGATGTGTAGAATGATGCGTAGACTGATGTGTAGAATGATGTGCAGAATGATGTGCAGATTGATGTGTCGAAAGATGTGTAGAATGGTGCATAGAATGATGTGTAGAATGACGTGAGGAATGATTTGTAGAATGTTGTGTTGAATGATGTGTAGAAAGATGTATAGAATGATGCGTAGAATGATGTGTAGAATGAAGTGTAGAATGATGTGCAGATTGATGTGTCGAATGATGTGTAGAATGTTGTGTTGAATGATGTGTAGAAAGATGTGTAGAATGATGCGTAGAATGATGTGTAGAATGATGTGTAGAATGATATGCAGAATAATCTGTAGAATGATGTGTAGAATGATGTGTAGATTGATGTGTAGAATGATGTGCAGTTTGATGTGTCGAATGATGTGTAGAATGATGTGTTGAATGATGTGTAGAAAGATGTGTGGAATGATGTGTAGAATGATGTGTAAAATGATGTGTAGAATGATGTGTAGAATGATGTGTAGAATGGTGTGTAGAATGATGTGTAGAATGACGTGTTTAATGATGTGTAGAATGATGTCTCGAATGATGTGTAAATCATGTGGTGGAGAATGATGTGTAGAATGACGTGGAGAATTATGTGCAGAATGATTTGTAGAATTATGTGTTGAAAGATGTGTAGAATGATATGTTGAATGATACGTAGAATGATGTGTAAAATGATGTGTAGAATGATGTGTGGAATGATGTGTTGAATGATGTGTAGAATGATGTCTAAATCATGTGGTGTGGAACGATGTGTAGAATGATGTGTAGAATTATGGGCAGAATGATTTGTAGAATGAGGTGTTGAAAGATGTGTAGAATGATATGTTGAATGATACGTGGAATGATGTGTAGAATGATGGGTAGAATGATGATAGAATGAAGTGTAGAATGATGTGTTGAATAATGTGCAGATTGATGTGCAGAATGATGTGCAGAATGATGTGTAGAATGATGTGTAGAAAGATGTGTAGAATGTTGCATAGAATGATGTGTAGAATGATGTGCAGAATGATGCGTAGAATGATGTGTAGAAAGATGTGTAGAATGATGTTATGTAGAATGATGCGTAGGATGATGTGCAGAATGACGTGTAGAATGATGTATAGAATGATGCGCAGAATAACGTGTTGAATTATGTGTAGAATGTTGCGTAGAATGATGCGTAGAATGATGTGTAGAATGATGTGTGGAATGATGTGTTAATCATGTGGTGTAGAATGATGTGTAGCATGATGTGTAGAATTTTGTGTAGAATGATTTGTAGAATGACGTGTTGAAAGATGTGTAGATTGATGTGTAGAATGTTGTGCAGAATGATGTGTTGAAAGATGTGTAGAATGATGTGTAGAATGTTGCGTAGAATGATGCATAGAATGAATTGAAGAATGATGTGTAGAATGATGTGTAAATCATGTGGTGTAGAATGATGTGTAGAATGATGTGTAGAATTATGTGTAGAATGATTTGGAGAATGATGTGTTGAAAGATGTGTAGAGTGATGTGTAGAATGATACGCTGAATGATGCGTAGAATGATGTGTAGAATGATGAGTAGAATGATGTGTAGAATGAAGTTGTGCAGATTGATGTGTAGAATGATGTGTAGAATTATGTGCAGAATAATTTGAATAATGATGTGTTGAAAGATGTGTAAATGATACGTAGAATGATGCGTAGAATGATGTGCAGATTGTTGAGTAGAATGATGTGCAGAATGATGTGTAGACTGATGTGTAGAATGATGTGTAGAATTACATGCAGAATGATTTGTAGAATGATGTGTAGAATGATGTGCAGATTGGTGTGCAGAATGATGTGTAGAATGATGTGTAGAATGATGTGTAGAAAGATGTGTAGAATGCTGTATAGAATGATGTGTAGAATGACGAGTGGAATGATTTGCAGAATGATGTGTAGAATGATGTGTAGATTGATGTGTAGAATGATGTGTAACATGATGCGTAGAATGATGTGTAGAATGATGTGTAGAATGATGTGCAGATTAATGTGTCGAATGATGTGTAGAATGATATGTGGAATGATGTGTAGAAAGTTGTGTAGAATGATGCGCAGAATGATGTGTAGAAAGATGCGCAGAATGATGCGTAGAATGATGTGTAGAATGATGTGTAGAATGATGTGCAGCTTGATGTGTCGAATGATGTGTAGAATGCTGTGTTGAATGATGTGTAGAAAGATGTGTAGAATGATGTGTAGAATGATGTGTAAAATGATGTGCAGAATGATGTGTAGAATGATGTGTAGAATGGTGTGTAGAATGATGTGCAAATCATGTGGTGTAGAATGATGTGCAGAATGATGTGTAGAATGATGTGTCGAATGATTTGTAAGAATGATTTGTTGAATGATGACAAGAATGATGCGTAGAATGATACGAAGAATGATGTGTAGAATGATGTGTAGAATGATGTGTAGAATGAAGTTGTGTAGATTGATGTGTAGAATGAAGTTGTGTAGATTGATGTGTAAAATGATGTGTAGAATGATGTGTAGAATAATTTGAAGAATGGTGTGTTGAAAGATGTGTAGAATGATGTGTTGAATGATGCGTAGAATGAAGCGTAGAATGATGCGTAGAATGATGTGTAGAATGATGTGTAGAATGATGTGTAGAATGAAGTTGTGTAGATTGATGTGTAAAATGATGTGTAGAATGATGTGTAGAATAATTTGAAGAATGATGTGTTGAAAGATGTGTAGAATGATGCGTTGAATGTTGCGTAGAATGATGCGTAGAATGATGCGTAGAATGATGTGTAGAATGATGTGTAGAATGATGTGCAGAATAATGTGTTGAATGATGTGTAGAATGATGTCTCGAATGATGTGTAAATCATGTGTTGTAGAATGATGTTTAGAATGATGTGTAGAATTATGTGCAGAATGATTTTTAGAATGACGTATTGAAAGATGTGAAGAATGATATGTTGAATGATACGTAGAATGATGTGTAGAATGATGCGTAGAAAGATGTGTAGAATGGTGCATAGAATGATGTGTAGAATGATGTGTGGAATGATTTGTAGAATGATGTGTAGAATGATGTGTAGATTGATGTGTCGAAAGATGTGTAGAATGATGCGCAGAATGATTTGTAGAATGATGTGTAGAATGATGCCTAGAATGATGTGTAGAAAGCTGTGTAGAATGATGTGTAGAATGTTGAGTAGAACGATTCGTAAAATGATGTGTAGAATGATGTGTAGAATGATGTGGTGTAGAATGATGTGTCGGATGATGTGAAGAATGACGTGTAGAATGATGTATAGAATGATGCGCAGAAAAATGTGTAGAATTATGTGTAGAATGTTGCGTAGAATGATGCGTAGAATGATGTGTAGAATGATGTGTAGAATGATGTGTAAATCATGTGGTGTAGAATGATGTGTAGAATGAGGTGTAGAATTTTGTGCAGAATGATTTGTAGAATGATGTGTTGAAAGATGTGTAGATTGATGTGTAGAATGTTGTGTAGAATGATGTGTTGAAAGATGTGCAGAATGATGTGTAGAATGTTGCGTAGAATGATGCATAGAATGAATTCTAGAATGATGTGTAGAATGATGTGTAAATCATGTGGTGTAGAATGATGTGTAGAATGATGTGTAGAATTAGGCGTAGAATGATTTGTAGAATGTTGTGTTGAAAGATGTTTCGAATGATACGTAGAATGATGCGTAGAATGATGCGTAGAATGATGTGTAGAATGATGTGTCGAATGATATGTAGATTGATGTGTAGAATGAAGTGTAGAATGATGTGCAGAATGATGTGTAGAATGATGTGGAGAATGATGTGCAGATTGTTGAGTAGAATGATGTGCAGAATGAAGTGTAGACTGATGTTTAGAATGATGTGTTGAAAGATGTGTAGAATGATACGTAGAATGATGCGTAGAATGATGCGTAGAATGATGTGTAGAATGATGTGTCGAATGATGTGTAGAATGATGTGCAGATTGTTGAGTAGAATGAAGTGTAGAATGATGTGCAGAATGATGTGTAGAATGATGTGTAGAATGATGTGCAGATTGTTGAGTAGAATGATGTGCAGAATGATGTGTAGACTGATTTGTAGAATGATGTGTAGAATGATGTGGAGAAAGATGTGTAGAATGAGGCGTAGAATGATGTGTAGAATGATGTGTAGAATGATGTGTAGAATGATACGGAGAATGATGCGTAGAATGATGTGTAGAATGAAGTTGTGTAGATTGATGGGTACAATGATGTGTAGAATGACGTGTAGAATAATTTGAATAATGATGTGTTGAAAGATGTGTAGAATGATACGTAGAATGATGCGTAGAATGATGCGTAGAATGATGTGTAAATCATGTGGTGTAGAATGATGTGTAGAATGATGTGTAGAATTATATGTAGAATGATTTGTAGTATGATGTGTAGAATGAGGTGCAGATTGGTGAGCAGAATGATGTGTAGAATGATGTGTAGAATGATGTGTAGAAAGATGTGTAGAATGGTGCATAGAATGATGTGTAGAATGACGTGAGGAATGATTTGTAGAATGATGTCTAGAATGATGTGTAGATTGATGTGTAGAATGATGTGTAGAATGATGCGTAGAATGTTTTGTAGAATGATGTGTAGAATGATGTGCAGATTGATTTGTCGAATGATGCGCAGAATGATGTGTAGAATGATGTGTAGAAAGTTGTCTAGAATGATGCGTAGAATGATGTGTAGAAAGATGAGTAGAATGATGCGTAGAATGATGTGTAGAATGATGTGTAGAATGATTTGCAGATTGATGTGTCGAATGATGTGTAGAATGATGTGTAGAATCATGCGTAGAATGATGTGTAGAAAGATGCGTAGAATGATGCGGAGAATGATGTGTAGAATGATGTGTAGAATGATGTGCAGATTGATGTGTCGAATGATGAGTAGAATGATGTGCAGAATGATGTGTAGAAAGATGCGTAGAATTATGCGTAGAATGATCTGTAGAATGATGTGTAGAATGATGTGTAGATTGACGTGTAGAATGGTGTGTAGAGTGATGGGTAGAATGATGTGTTGAAATAGATGTCGAATGATGCGAAGAATGATGTGTAGAATGATGTGTAAAATGAAATGCAGAATGAAGTGTAGAATGATGTGTAGAATGATGTGTAGAATGATGTGTAAATCATGTGGTGTAGAATGATGTGCAGAATGATGTGTAGAATTATGTGTCGAATGATTTGTAGAATGATTAGTTGAAAGATGTGTAGAATGATGCGTAGAATGATACGAAGAATGATGCGTAGAATGATTTGTAGAATGATGTGTAGAATGATGTGTAGATTGATGTGTAGAATGATGTGTAGAATGATGCGTAGAATGATGTGTAAATCATGTGGTGTAGAATGATGTGTAGAATGATGTGTAGAATTATGTGCAGAATGTTTTGTAGACTGATGTGTTGAAAGATGTGTGGAATGATTTGTTGAATGATACGTAGAATGACGTGTAGAATGATGTGTATAATGATGTGTAGAATGATGTCTAGAATTATGTGTAGAATGATGTGTAGAATAATGTGCAGATTGATGTGCAGAATGATGTGTAGAATGATGTGTAGAATGATATGTAGAAAGATGTGTAGAATGGTGCATAGAATGACGTGTAGAATGATGTGTGGAATGATTTGTAGAATGTTGTGTAGAATAATGTGTTGAAAGATGTGTAGAATGATGTGTAGAATGTTGCGTAGAATGATGCGTAGAATGATGTGTAGAATGATGTGTAGAATGATTTGTAAATCATGTGGTGTAGAATGATGTGTAGAATTTTGTGTAGAATGATTTGTAGAATGATGTGTTGAAAGATGTGTAGATTGATGTGTAGAATGTTGTGTAGAATGAAGTTGTGTAGATTGATGTGTAGAATGATGTGCAGAATGATGTGTAGAATGATGTGTAGAATGATGTGCAAATTGTTGAGTAGAATGATGTGTAGAATGATGTGTAGAATGATGTATAGAATGATGTGTAGAATGACGTGTATGAAGATGTGTATAATGACGTGTAGAATGATGTGTAGAATGATGTATAGAAAGATGCGAAGAATGATGTGTAGAATAATGCGTAGAATGATGTGCAGAATAATGTTTTGAATCATGTGTAGAATGATGTGTAGAATGATGTGTAAATCATGTGGTGTAGAATGATGTGTAGAATGCTGTGTAGAATGACGTGTGGAATGATTTGTAGAATGATGCGTAGAATGATGTGTAGATTGATGTGTAGAATGATGTGTAGAATGATGCGGAGAATGATGTGTAGAATGATGTATAGAATGACGTGCAGATTGATGTGTTGAATGATGTGTAGAATGATGTGTAGAATGATGTGTAGAAAGATGTGCAAAATAATGCGCAGAATGATGTGTCGAACGATGTGTAGAATGATGCGTAGAATGATGTGTAGAATGATGTGTAGAATAATTTGAAGAATGATGTGTTGAAAGATGTGTAGAATGATGCGTTGAATGTTGCGTAGAATGATGCGTAGAATGATGCGTAGAATGATGTGTAGAATGATGTGTAGAATGATGTGCAGAATAATGTGTTGAATGATGTGTAGAATGATGTCTCGAATGATGTGTAAATCATGTGTTGTAGAATGATGTTTAGAATGATGTGTAGAATTATGTGCAGAATGATTTTTAGAATGACGTATTGAAAGATGTGAAGAATGATATGTTGAATGATACGTAGAATGATGTGTAGAATGATGCGTAGAAAGATGTGTAGAATGGTGCATAGAATGATGTGTAGAATGATGTGTGGAATGATTTGTAGAATGATGTGTAGAATGATGTGTAGATTGATGTGTCGAAAGATGTGTAGAATGATGCGC
Source organism: Pristiophorus japonicus (assembly GCF_044704955.1). Lineage (NCBI taxonomy): Eukaryota > Metazoa > Chordata > Chondrichthyes > Pristiophoridae > Pristiophorus > Pristiophorus japonicus. Next base: position 2,236,369 of record NC_092001.1, read on the forward strand.
AGAATGATTTGTAGAATGATGTGTAGAATGATGCCTAGAATGATGTGTAGAAAGCTGTGTAGAATGATGTGTAGAATGTTGAGTAGAACGATTCGTAAAATGATGTGTAGAATGATGTGTAGAATGATGTGGTGTAGAATGATGTGTCGGATGATGTGAAGAATGACGTGTAGAATGATGTATAGAATGATGCGCAGAAAAATGTGTAGAATTATGTGTAGAATGTTGCGTAGAATGATGCGTAGAATGATGTGTAGAATGATGTGTAGAATGATGTGTAAATCATGTGGTGTAGAATGATGTGTAGAATGAGGTGTAGAATTTTGTGCAGAATGATTTGTAGAATGATGTGTTGAAAGATGTGTAGATTGATGTGTAGAATGTTGTGTAGAATGATGTGTTGAAAGATGTGCAGAATGATGTGTAGAATGTTGCGTAGAATGATGCATAGAATGAATTCTAGAATGATGTGTAGAATGATGTGTAAATCATGTGGTGTAGAATGATGTGTAGAATGATGTGTAGAATTAGGCGTAGAATGATTTGTAGAATGTTGTGTTGAAAGATGTTTCGAATGATACGTAGAATGATGCGTAGAATGATGCGTAGAATGATGTGTAGAATGATGTGTCGAATGATATGTAGATTGATGTGTAGAATGAAGTGTAGAATGATGTGCAGAATGATGTGTAGAATGATGTGGAGAATGATGTGCAGATTGTTGAGTAGAATGATGTGCAGAATGAAGTGTAGACTGATGTTTAGAATGATGTGTTGAAAGATGTGTAGAATGATACGTAGAATGATGCGTAGAATGATGCGTAGAATGATGTGTAGAATGATGTGTCGAATGATGTGTAGAATGATGTGCAGATTGTTGAGTAGAATGAAGTGTAGAATGATGTGCAGAATGATGTGTAGAATGATGTGTAGAATGATGTGCAGATTGTTGAGTAGAATGATGTGCAGAATGATGTGTAGACTGATTTGTAGAATGATGTGTAGAATGATGTGGAGAAAGATGTGTAGAATGAGGCGTAGAATGATGTGTAGAATGATGTGTAGAATGATGTGTAGAATGATACGGAGAATGATGCGTAGAATGATGTGTAGAATGAAGTTGTGTAGATTGATGGGTACAATGATGTGTAGAATGACGTGTAGAATAATTTGAATAATGATGTGTTGAAAGATGTGTAGAATGATACGTAGAATGATGCGTAGAATGATGCGTAGAATGATGTGTAAATCATGTGGTGTAGAATGATGTGTAGAATGATGTGTAGAATTATATGTAGAATGATTTGTAGTATGATGTGTAGAATGAGGTGCAGATTGGTGAGCAGAATGATGTGTAGAATGATGTGTAGAATGATGTGTAGAAAGATGTGTAGAATGGTGCATAGAATGATGTGTAGAATGACGTGAGGAATGATTTGTAGAATGATGTCTAGAATGATGTGTAGATTGATGTGTAGAATGATGTGTAGAATGATGCGTAGAATGTTTTGTAGAATGATGTGTAGAATGATGTGCAGATTGATTTGTCGAATGATGCGCAGAATGATGTGTAGAATGATGTGTAGAAAGTTGTCTAGAATGATGCGTAGAATGATGTGTAGAAAGATGAGTAGAATGATGCGTAGAATGATGTGTAGAATGATGTGTAGAATGATTTGCAGATTGATGTGTCGAATGATGTGTAGAATGATGTGTAGAATCATGCGTAGAATGATGTGTAGAAAGATGCGTAGAATGATGCGGAGAATGATGTGTAGAATGATGTGTAGAATGATGTGCAGATTGATGTGTCGAATGATGAGTAGAATGATGTGCAGAATGATGTGTAGAAAGATGCGTAGAATTATGCGTAGAATGATCTGTAGAATGATGTGTAGAATGATGTGTAGATTGACGTGTAGAATGGTGTGTAGAGTGATGGGTAGAATGATGTGTTGAAATAGATGTCGAATGATGCGAAGAATGATGTGTAGAATGATGTGTAAAATGAAATGCAGAATGAAGTGTAGAATGATGTGTAGAATGATGTGTAGAATGATGTGTAAATCATGTGGTGTAGAATGATGTGCAGAATGATGTGTAGAATTATGTGTCGAATGATTTGTAGAATGATTAGTTGAAAGATGTGTAGAATGATGCGTAGAATGATACGAAGAATGATGCGTAGAATGATTTGTAGAATGATGTGTAGAATGATGTGTAGATTGATGTGTAGAATGATGTGTAGAATGATGCGTAGAATGATGTGTAAATCATGTGGTGTAGAATGATGTGTAGAATGATGTGTAGAATTATGTGCAGAATGTTTTGTAGACTGATGTGTTGAAAGATGTGTGGAATGATTTGTTGAATGATACGTAGAATGACGTGTAGAATGATGTGTATAATGATGTGTAGAATGATGTCTAGAATTATGTGTAGAATGATGTGTAGAATAATGTGCAGATTGATGTGCAGAATGATGTGTAAAATGATGTGTAGAATGATATGTAGAAAGATGTGTAGAATGGTGCATAGAATGACGTGTAGAATGATGTGTGGAATGATTTGTAGAATGTTGTGTAGAATAATGTGTTGAAAGATGTGTAGAATGATGTGTAGAATGTTGCGTAGAATGATGCGTAGAATGATGTGTAGAATGATGTGTAGAATGATTTGTAAATCATGTGGTGTAGAATGATGTGTAGAATTTTGTGTAGAATGATTTGTAGAATGATGTGTTGAAAGATGTGTAGATTGATGTGTAGAATGTTGTGTAGAATGAAGTTGTGTAGATTGATGTGTAGAATGATGTGCAGAATGATGTGTAGAATGATGTGTAGAATGATGTGCAAATTGTTGAGTAGAATGATGTGTAGAATGATGTGTAGAATGATGTATAGAATGATGTGTAGAATGACGTGTATGAAGATGTGTATAATGACGTGTAGAATGATGTGTAGAATGATGTATAGAAAGATGCGAAGAATGATGTGTAGAATAATGCGTAGAATGATGTGCAGAATAATGTTTTGAATCATGTGTAGAATGATGTGTAGAATGATGTGTAAATCATGTGGTGTAGAATGATGTGTAGAATGCTGTGTAGAATGACGTGTGGAATGATTTGTAGAATGATGCGTAGAATGATGTGTAGATTGATGTGTAGAATGATGTGTAGAATGATGCGGAGAATGATGTGTAGAATGATGTATAGAATGACGTGCAGATTGATGTGTTGAATGATGTGTAGAATGATGTGTAGAATGATGTGTAGAAAGATGTGCAAAATAATGCGCAGAATGATGTGTCGAACGATGTGTAGAATGATGCGTAGAATGATGTGTAGAATGATGTGTAGAATGAAGTGCAGATTGATGTGTCGAATGATGTGTCGAATGATGTGTAGAATGATGAGTAGAATGATGTGTAGAAAGATGTGTTCAATGATGCGTAGAATGATGTGTAGAATGATGTGGAGAATGATGTGTAGAATGTTGTGCAAAATGTTGTTCAGAATGATGTGTAAAATGAGGTTTCGAAGGATGTCTATAATGATGTGTGCAATGATGTGTAGAATGCTGTGTAGAATGATGTATCAAATGATGTGTTGAATGATGATGTGTAGAATGATGTGTAGAATGATGTGTAGAATGATGTGCAGAATGATGTATAGAATGATGTGCAGAATGTGGTGTAGCACGATGTTGTTCAGAATGATGGGTAGAATGACGTGTAGAATGATTTGCAGAATGATGTGTAGAATGATGTGTAGATTGTTGTGTAGAATGATGTGTAGAATGATGCGTAGAATGATGTGTAGAATGATGAGTAGAATGATGTGCAGATTGACGTGTCGAATGATGTGTAGAATGATGTGTAGAATGATGTGCAGAATGATGTGTCGAATTATGTGTAGAATGATGTGTAGAATTATGTCTAGAAAGTTGTGTAGAATGATGCGTCGAATGACGTGTAGAATGATGTGTAGAATGATGTGCAGATTGATGTGTAGAATGATGTGTAGAATGATGTGTAGATTGATGTGTAGAATGATGTGTAGAATGATGGGTAGAATGATGTTTTGAAAGATGAGTCGAATGATGCGTTGAATGATGTGTAGAACTTTGTGCAAAATGAAGTGCAGAATGATGTGTAGAATGATGTGTAAATCATGTGGTGTAGAATGATGTGTGGAATGATGTGTAGAATTATGTGCAGAATGTTTTGTAGACTGATGTGTTGAAAGATGTGTGGAATGATTTGTTGAATGATACGTAGAATGACGTGTAGAATGATGTGTATAATGATGTGTAGAATGATGTCTAGAATGATGTGTAGAATGATGTGTAGAATAATGTGCAGATTGATGTGCAGAATGATGTGTAGAATGATGTGTAGAATGATATGTAGAAAGATGTGTAGAATGGTGCATAGAATGACGTGTAGAATGATGTGTGGAATGATTTGTAGAATGTTGTGTAGAATAATGTGTTGAAAGATGTGTAGAATGATGTGTAGAATTTTGCGTAGAATGATGCGTAGAATGATGTGTAGAATGATGTGTAGAATGATTTGTAAATCATGTGGTGTAGAATGATGCGTAGAATTTTGTGTAGAATGATTTGTAGAATGACGTGTTGAAAGATGTGTAGATTGATGTGTAGAATGTTGTGTAGAATGATGTGTTGAAAGATGTGTAGAATGGTGTATAGAATGTTGGGTAGAATGATGCGTAGAATGACTCGTAGAATGATGTGCAGAATGATGTGTAAATCATGTGGTGTAGAATGGTGTGTAGAATGATGTGTAGAATTATCTGTAGAATGATTTGTAGAATGACGTGTTGAAAGATGTGTAGAATGATCTGTAGAATGATACGTAGACTGATGCGTAGAATGATGTGTAGAATGATGAGTAGAATGATGCGTAGAATGAAGTTGTGTAGATTGATGTGTAGAATGATGTGCAGAATGATGTGTAGAATGATGTGTAGAATGATGTGCAAATTGTTGAGTAGAATGATGTGTAGAATGATGTGTAGAATGATGTATAGAATGATGTGTAGAATGACGTGTATGAAGATGTGTATAATGACGTGTAGAATGATGTGTAGAATGATGTATAGAATGATGCGAAGAATGATGTGTAGAATAATGCGTAGAATGATGTGCAGAATAATGTTTTGAATCATGTGTAGAATGATGTGTAGAATGATGTGTAAATCATGTGGTGTAGAATGATGTGTAGAATGCTGTGTAGAATGACGTGTGGAATGATTTGTAGAATGATGCGTAGAATGATGTGTAGATTGATGTGTAGAATGATGTGTAGAATGATGCGGAGAATGATGTGTAGAATGATGTATAGAATGACGTGCAGATTGATGTGTTGAATGATGTGTAGAATGATGTGTAGAATGATGTGTAGAAAGATGTGCAAAATAATGCGCAGAATGATGTGTCGAACGATGTGTAGAATGATGCGTAGAATGATGTGTAGAATGATGTGTAGAATGAAGTGCAGATTGATGTGTCGAATGATGTGTCGAATGATGTGTAGAATGATGAGTAGAATGATGTGTAGAAAGATGTGTTCAATGATGCGTAGAATGATGTGTAGAATGATGTGGAGAATGATGTGTAGAATGTTGTGCAAAATGTTGTTCAGAATGATGTGTAAAATGAGGTTTCGAAGGATGTCTATAATGATGTGTGCAATGATGTGTAGAATGCTGTGTAGAATGATGTATCAAATGATGTGTTGAATGATGATGTGTAGAATGATGTGTAGAATGATGTGTAGAATGATGTGCAGAATGATGTATAGAATGATGTGCAGAATGTGGTGTAGCACGATGTTGTTCAGAATGATGGGTAGAATGACGTGTAGAATGATTTGTAGAATGATGTGTAGAATGATGTGTAGATTGTTGTGTAGAATGATGTGTAGAATGATGCGTAGAATGATGTGTAGAATGATGAGTAGAATGATGTGCAGATTGACGTGTCGAATGATGTGTAGAATGATGTGTAGAATGATGTGCAGAATGATGTGTCGAATTATGTGTAGAATGATGTGTAGAATTATGTCTAGAAAGTTGTGTAGAATGATGCGTCGAATGACGTGTAGAATGATGTGTAGAATGATGTGCAGATTGATGTGTAGAATGATGTGTAGAATGATGTGTAGATTGATGTGTAGAATGATGTGTAGAATGATGGGTAGAATGATGTTTTGAAAGATGAGTCGAATGATGCGTTGAATGATGTGTAGAACTTTGTGCAAAATGAAGTGCAGAATGATGTGTAGAATGATGTGTAAATCATGTGGTGTAGAATGATGTGTGGAATGATGTGTAGAATTATGTGCAGAATGTTTTGTAGACTGATGTGTTGAAAGATGTGTGGAATGATTTGTTGAATGATACGTAGAATGACGTGTAGAATGATGTGTATAATGATGTGTAGAATGATGTCTAGAATGATGTGTAGAATGATGTGTAGAATAATGTGCAGATTGATGTGCAGAATGATGTGTAGAATGATGTGTAGAATGATATGTAGAAAGATGTGTAGAATGGTGCATAGAATGACGTGTAGAATGATGTGTGGAATGATTTGTAGAATGTTGTGTAGAATAATGTGTTGAAAGATGTGTAGAATGATGTGTAGAATGTTGCGTAGAATGATGCGTAGAATGATGTGTAGAATGATGTGTAGAATGATTTGTAAATCATGTGGTGTAGAATGATGCGTAGAATTTTGTGTAGAATGATTTGTAGAATGACGTGTTGAAAGATGTGTAGATTGATGTGTAGAATGTTGTGTAGAATGATGTGTTGAAAGATGTGTAGAATGGTGTATAGAATGTTGGGTAGAATGATGCGTAGAATGACTCGTAGAATGATGTGCAGAATGATGTGTAAATCATGTGGTGTAGAATGGTGTGTAGAATGATGTGTAGAATTATCTGTAGAATGATTTGTAGAATGACGTGTTGAAAGATGTGTAGAATGATCTGTAGAATGATACGTAGACTGATGCGTAGAATGATGTGTAGAATGATGAGTAGAATGATGCGTAGAATGAAGTTGTGTAGATTGATGTGTAGAATGATGTGCAGAATGATGTGTAGAATGATGTGTAGAATGATGTGCAAATTGTTGAGTAGAATGATGTGTAGAATGATGTGTAGAATGATGTATAGAATGATGTGTAGAATGACGTGTATGAAGATGTGTATAATGACGTGTAGAATGATGTGTAGAATGATGTATAGAATGATGCGAAGAATGATGTGTAGAATAATGCGTAGAATGATGTGCAGAATAATGTTTTGAATCATGTGTAGAATGATGTGTAGAATGATGTGTAAATCATGTGGTGTAGAATGATGTGTAGAATGCTGTGTAGAAAGACGTGTGGAATGATTTGTAGAATGATGCGTAGAATGATGTGTAGATTGATGTGTAGAATGATGTGTAGAATGATGCGGAGAATGATGTGTAGAATGATGTATAGAATGACGTGCAGATTGATGTGTTGAATGATGTGTAGAATGATGTGTAGAATGATGTGTAGAAAGATGTGCAAAATAATGCGCAGAATGATGTGTCGAACGATGTGTAGAATGATGCGTAGAATGATGTGTAGAATGATGTGTAGAATGAAGTGCAGATTGATGTGTCGAATGATGTGTCGAATGATGTGTAGAATGATGAGTAGAATGATGTGTAGAAAGATGTGTTCAATGATGCGTAGAATGATGTGTAGAATGATGTGGAGAATGATGTGTAGAATGTTGTGCAAAATGTTGTTCAGAATTATGTGTAAAATGAGTTTTGGAAGGATGTCTATAATGATGTGTGCAATGATGTGTAGAATGCTGTGTAGAATGATGTATCAAATGATGTGTTGAATGATGATGTGTAGAATGATGTGTAGAATGATGTGTAGAATGATGTGCAGAATGATGTATAGAATGATGTGCAGAATGTGGTGTAGCACGATGTTGTTCAGAATGATGGGTAGAATGACGTGTAGAATGATTTGTAGAATGATGTGTAGAATGATGTGTAGATTGTTGTGTAGAATGATGTGTAGAATGATGCGTAGAATGATGTGTAGAATGATGAGTAGAATGATGTGCAGATTGACGTGTCGAATGATGTGTAGAATGATGTGTAGAATGATGTGCAGAATGATGTGTCGAATTATGTGTAGAATGATGTGTAGAATTATGTCTAGAAAGTTGTGTAGAATGATGCGTCGAATGACGTGTAGAATGATGTGTAGAATGATGTGCAGATTGATGTGTAGAATGATGTGTAGAATGATGTGTAGATTGATGTGTAGAATGATGTGTAGAATGATGGGTAGAATGATGTTTTGAAAGATGAGTCGAATGATGCGTTGAATGATGTGTAGAATGATGTGCAAAATGAATTGCAGAATGATGTGTAGAATGATGTGTAAATCATGTGGTGTAGAATGATGTGCAGAATGATGTACAGAATTATGTGCAGAATGATTTGTGGAATGATGTGCTGAAAGATGTGTAGAATGATGTGTAGAATGATACGTAGAATGATGCGTAGTATGATGCGTGGAATGATGTGTGGAATGGTGTGCAGAATGATGTGTAAAATAATTTGAAGAATGATGTGTTGAAAGATGCATCGAATGATGCGTAGAATGATGCGTAGAATGATGCGTAGAAGGATGCGTAGAATGATGTGTAGAAGATGTGTAGAATGATGTCCAGAATAATGTGTTGAATGAGGTGTAGAATGATGTCTAGAATGATGTGTAAATCATGTGGTGTAGAATGATGTGTAGAATGATGTGTAGAATTATGTGCAGAATGATTTGTAGAATGATGTGTGGAATGATGTGCAGATTGGTGTGCAGAATGATATGTAGAAAGATGTGTAGAATGGTGCATAGAATGATGTGTAGAATGACGTGTGGAATGATTTGTAGAATGATGTGTCGAATGATGTGTAGAATGATGTGTAGAATGATGTGAGAATGATGTGTAAATCATGTGGTGTAGAATTATGTGCAGAATGAGGTGTAGAATTTTGTGTAGAATGATTTGTAGAATGATGTGTTGAAAGATGTGTAGATTGATGTGTAGAATGTTGTGTAGAATGATGTGTTGAAAGATGTGTAGAATGATGTGTAGAATGTTGCGTAGAATGATGCATAGAATGAATTCTAGAATGATGTGTAGAATGATGTGTAAATCATGTGGTGTAGAATGATGTGTAGAATGATGTGTAGAATTAGGCGTAGAATGATTTGTAGAATGTTGTGTTGAAAGATGTTTCGAATGATACGTAGAATGATGCGTAGAATGATGCGTAGAATGATGTGTAGAATGATGTGTCGAATGATATGTAGATTGATGTGTAGAATGAAGTGTAGAATGATGTGCAGAATGATGTGTAGAATGATGTGGAGAATGATGTGCAGATTGTTGAGTAGAATGATGTGCAGAATGATGTGTAGATTGATGTTTAGAATGATGTGTTGAAAGATGTGTAGAATGATACGTAGAATGATGCGTAGAATGATGCTTAGAATGATGTGTAGAATGATGTGTCGAATGATATGAAGATTGAAGTGTAGAATGAAGTGTAGAATGATGTGCAGAATGATGTGTAGAATGATGTGTAGAATGATGTGCAGATTGTTGAGTAGAATGATGTGCAGAATGATGTGTAGACTGATTTGTAGAATGATGTGTAGAATGATGTGGAGAAAGATGTGTAGAATGAGGCGTAGAATGATGTGTAGAATGATGTGTAGAATGATGTTTAGAATGATACGGAGAATGATGCGTAGAATGATGTGTAGAATGAAGTTGTGTAGATTGATGGGTACAATGATGTGTAGAATGATGTGTAGAATAATTTGAATAATGATGTGTTGAAAGATGTGTAGAATGATACGTAGAATGATGCGTAGAATGATGCGTAGAATGATGTGTAAATCATGTGGTGTAGAATGATGTGTAGAATGATGTGTAGAATTATATGTAGAATGATTTGTAGTATGATGTGTAGAATGAGGTGCAGATTGGTGAGCAGAATGATGTGTAGAATGATGTGTAGAATGATGTGTAGAAAGATGTGTAGAATGGTGCATAGAATGATGTGTAGAATGACGTGAGGAATGATTTGTAGAATGATGTCTAGAATGATGTGTAGATTGATGTGTAGAATGATGTGTAGAATGATGTGTCGAATGATATGTAGATTGATGTGTAGAATGAAGTGTAGAATGATGTGCAGAATGATGTGTAGAATGATGTGGAGAATGATGTGCAGATTGTTGAGTAGAATGATGTGCAGAATGATGTGTAGATTGATGTTTAGAATGATGTGTTGAAAGATGTGTAGAATGATACGTAGAATGATGCGTAGAATGATGCTTAGAATGATGTGTAGAATGATGTGTCGAATGATATGAAGATTGATGTGTAGAATGAAGTGTAGAATGATGTGCAGAATGATGTGTAGAATGATGTGTAGAATGATGTGCAGATTGTTGAGTAGAATGATGTGCAGAATGATGTGTAGACTGATTTGTAGAATGATGTGTAGAATGATGTGGAGAAAGACGTGTAGAATGAGGCGTAGAATGATGTGTAGAATGATGTGTAGAATGATGTTTAGAATGATACGGAGAATGATGCGTAGAATGATGTGTAGAATGAAGTTGTGTAGATTGATGGGTACAATTATGTGTAGAATGATGTGTAGAATAATTTGAATAATGATGTGTTGAAAGATGTGTAGAATGATACGTAGAATGATGCGTAGAATGATGCGTAGAATGATGTGTAAATCATGTGGTGTAGAATGATGTGTAGAATGATGTGTAGAATTATATGTAGAATGATTTGTAGTATGATGTGTAGAATGAGGTGCAGATTGGTGAGCAGAATGATGTGTAGAATGATGTGTAGAATGATGTGTAGAAAGATGTGTAGAATGGTGCATAGAATGATGTGTAGAATGACGTGAGGAATGATTTGTAGAATGATGTCTAGAATGATGTGTAGATTGATGTGTAGAATGATGTGTAGAATGATGTGTAGAATGATGTGTCGAATGATATGTAGATTGATGTGTAGAATGAAGTGTAGAATGATGTGCAGAATGATGTGTAGAATGATGTGGAGAATGATGTGCAGATTGTTGAGTAGAATGATGTGCAGAATGATGTGTAGATTGATGTTTAGAATGATGTGTTGAAAGATGTGTAGAATGATACGTAGAATGATGCGTAGAATGATGCTTAGAATGATGTGTAGAATGATGTGTCGAATGATATGAAGATTGATGTGTAGAATGAAGTGTAGAATGATGTGCAGAATGATGTGTAGAATGATGTGTAGAATGATGTGCAGATTGTTGAGTAGAATGATGTGCAGAATGATGTGTAGACTGATTTGTAGAATGATGTGTAGAATGATGTGGAGAAAGATGTGTAGAATGAGGCGTAGAATGATGTGTAGAATGATGTGTAGAATGATGTTTAGAATGATACGGAGAATGATGCGTAGAATGATGTGTAGAATGAAGTTGTGTAGATTGATGGGTACAATGATGTGTAGAATGATGTGTAGAATAATTTGAATAATGATGTGTTGAAAGATGTGTAGAATGATACGTAGAATGATGCGTAGAATGATGCGTAGAATGATGTGTAAATCATGTGGTGTAGAATGATGTGTAGAATGATGTGTAGAATTATATGTAGAATGATTTGTAGTATGATGTGTAGAATGAGGTGCAGATTGGTGAGCAGAATGATGTGTAGAATGATGTGTAGAATGATGTGTAGAAAGATGTGTAGAATGGTGCATAGAATGATGTGTAGAATGACGTGAGGAATGATTTGTAGAATGATGTCTAGAATGATGTGTAGATTGATGTGTAGAATGATGTGCAGATTGATTTGTCGAATGATGCGCAGAATGATGTGTAGAATGATGTGTAGAAAGTTGTCTAGAATGATGCGTAGAATGATGTGTAGAAAGATGAGTAGAATGATGCGTAGAATGATGTGTAGAATGATGTGTAGAATGATTTGCAGATAGATGTGTCGAATGATGTGTAGAATGATGTGTAGAATCATGCGTAGAATGATGTGTAGAAAGATGCGTAGAATGATGCGTAGAATGATGTGTAGAATGTTGTGTAGAATGATGTGCAGATTGATGTGTCGAATGATGAGTAGAATGATGTGCAGAATGATGTGCAGAAAGATGCGTAGAATTATGCGTAGAATGATCTGTAGAATGATGTGTAGAATGATGTGTAGATTGATGTGTAGAATGGTGTGTAGAGTGATGGGTAGAATGATGTGTTGAAATAGATGTCGAATGATGCGAAGAATGATGTGTAGAATGATGTGTAAAATGAAATGCAGAATGAAGTGTAGAATGATGTGTAGAATGATGTGTAGAATGATGTGTAAATCATGTGGTGTAGAATGATGTGCAGAATGATGTGTAGAATTATGTGTCGAATGATTTGTAGAATGATTAGTTGAAAGATGTGTAGAATGATGCGTAGAATGTTACGAAGAATGATGCGTAGAATGATTTGTAGAATGATGTGTAGAATGATGTGTAGATTGATGTGTAGAATGATGTGTAGAATGATGCGTAGAATGATGTGTAAATCATGTGGTGTAGAATGATGTGTAGAATGATGTGTAGAATTATGTGCAGAATGATTTGTAGACTGATGTGTTGAAAGATGTGTGGAATGATTTGTTGAATGATACGTAGAATGACGTGTAGAATGATGTGTATAATGATGTGTAGAATGATGTCTAGAATGATGTGTAGAATGATGTGTAGAATAATGTGCAGATTGATGTGCAGAATGATGTGTAGAATGATGTGTAGAATGATATGTAGAAAGATGTGTAGAATGGTGCATAGAATGACGTGTAGAATGATGTGTGGAATGATTTGTAGAATGTTGTGTAGAATAATGTGTTGAAAGATGTGTAGAATGATGTGTAGAATGTTGCGTAGAATGATGCGTAGAATGATGTGTAGAATGATGTGTAGAATGATTTGTAAATCATGTGGTGTAGAATGATGTGTAGAATTTTGTGTAGAATGATTTGTAGAATGATGTGTTGAAAGATGTGTAGATTGATGTGTAGAATGTTGTGTAGAATGATGTGTTGAAAGATGTGTAGAATGGTGTATAGAATGTTGGGTAGAATGATGCGTAGAATGACTCGTAGAATGATGTGCAGAATGATGTGTAAATCATGTGGTGTAGAATGGTGTGTAGAATGATGTGTAGAATTATCTGTAGAATGATTTGTAGAATGACGTGTTGAAAGATGTGTAGAATGATCTGTAGAATGAAACGTAGACTGATGCGTAGAATGATGTGTAGTATGATGAGTAGAATGATGCGTAGAATGAAGTTGTGTAGATTGATGTGTATATTGATGTGCAGAATGATGTGTAGAATGATGTGTAGAATGATGTGCAAATTGTTGAGTAGAATGATGTGTAGAATGATGTGTAGAATGATGTATAGAATGATGTGTAGAATGACGTGTATGAAGATGTGTATAATGACGTGTAGAATGATGTGTAGAATGATGTATAGAATGATGCGAAGAATGATGTGTAGAATAATGCGTAGAATGATGTGCAGAATAATGTTTTGAATCATGTGTAGAATGATGTGTAGAATGATGTGTAAATCATGTGGTGTAGAATGATGTGTAGAATGCTGTGTAGAATGACGTGTGGAATGATTTGTAGAATGATGCGTAGAATGATGTGTAGATTGATGTGTAGAATGATGTGTAGAATGATGCGGAGAATGATGTGTAGAATGATGTGTAGAATGACGTGCAGATTGATGTGTTGAATGATGTGTAGAATGATGTGTAGAATGATGTGTAGAAAGATGTGCAAAATAATGCGCAAAATGATGTGTCGAACGATGTGTAGAATGATGCGTAGAATGATGTGTAGAATGATGTCTAGAATGAAGTGCAGATTGATGTGTCGAATGATGTGTCGAATGATGTGTAGAATGATGAGTAGAATGATGTGTAGAAAGATGTGTTCAATGATGCGTAGAATGATGTGTAGAATGATGTGGAGAATGATGTGTAGAATGTTGTGCAGAATGTTGTTTAGAATGATGTGTAAAATGAGGTTTGGAAGGATGTCTATAATGATGTGTGCAATGATGTGTAGAATGCTGTGTAGAATGATGTATCAAATGATGTGTTGAATGATGATGTGTAGAATGATGTGTAGAATGATGTGTAGAATGATGTGCAGAATGATGTATAGAATGATGTGCAGAATGTGGTGTAGCATGATGTTGTTCAGAATGATGGGTAGAATGACGTGTAGAATGATTTGTAGAATGATGTGTAGAATGATGTGTAGATTGTTGTGTAGAATGATCTGTGAGAATGATGCGTAGAATGATGTGTAGAATGATGAGTAGAATGATGTTTAGATTGACGTGTCGAATGATGTGTAGAATGATGTGTAGAATGATGTGCAGAATGATGTGTCGAATTATGTGTAGAATGATGTGTAGAATTATGTCTAGAAAGTTGTGTAGAATGATGCGTCGAATGACGTGTAGAATGATGTGTAGAATGATGTGCAGATTGATGTGTAGAATGATGTGTAGAATGATGTGTAGATTGATGTGTAGAATGATGTGTAGAATGATGGGTAGAATGATGTTTTGAAAGATGAGTCGAATGATGCGTTGAATGATGTGTAGAATGATGTGCAAAATGACCTGCAGAATGATGTGTAGAATGATGTGTAAATCATGTGGTGTAGAATGATGTGCAGAATGATGTGCAGAATTATGTGCAGAATGATTTGTGGAATGATGTGCTGAAAGATGTGTAGAATGATGTGTAGAATGATACGTAGAATGATGCGTAGTATGATGCGTGGAATGATGTGTAGAATGGTGTGCAGAATGATGTGTAAAATAATTTGAAGAATGATGTGTTGAAAGATGCGTCGAATGATGTGTAGAATGATGCGTAGAATGATGCGTAGAAGGATGCGTAGAATGATGTGTAGAATGATGTGTAGAATGATGTGTAGAATTATGTGCAGAATGATTTGTAGAATGATGTGTGGAATGATGTGCAGATTGGTGTGCAGAATGATATGTAGAAAGATGTGTAGAATGGTGCATAGAATGATGTGTAGAATGACGTGTGGAATGATTTGTAGAATGATGTGTCGAATGATGTGTAGAATGATGTGTAGAATGATGTGATAGAATGATGCGTAGAATGATGTGTAGAATGATGTGTAGAATGATGTGCAGATTGATGTGTCGAATGATGTGTAGAATGATGTGTAGAATGATGTGTAGGAAGTTGTGTAGAATGATGCGTAGAATGATGTGTAGAAAGATGTGTAGAATGATGCGTAGAATGATTTGTAGAATGATGTGTAGAATGATGTGCAGATTGATGTGTCGAATGATGTGAAGAATGATGTGTAGAATGATGTGTAGAAAGATGTGTAGAATTATGCGTAGAATGACGTGTAGAATGACGTGTAGAATGATATGTAGAATGATCTGTAGAATGATGTGTAGAATGATGTGTAGATTGATCTGCAGAATGATGTGTAGAATGCTGGGTAGAATGATGTATTGAAAGATGTGTCGAATGATGCGTAGAATGATGTGTAGAATGATGTGTACAATGATATGGAGAATGATGTGTAGAATGATGTGTAGAATGATGGGTAGAATGATGTGTTGAAAGATGTGTCGAATGATGCGTAGAATGATGTGTAGAATGATGTGTGGAATGATGTGTAAAATAATTTGAAGAATGATGTGTTGAAAGATGTGTCGAATGATGCGTAGAATGATGCGTAGAATGATGCGTAGAAGGATGCGTAGATTGATGTGTAGAATGATGTGTAGAAGGATGTGCAGAATAACGTGTTGAATGAGGTGTAGAATGATGTCTAGAATGATGTGTAAACATGTGGTGTAGAATGATGTGTAGAATCATGTGTAGAATTATGTGCAGAATGATTTGTAGAATGATGTGTAGAATGATGTGTCGAATGATTTGTAGAATGTTGTGTAGAATGATGCGCAGAATGATGTGTAGAAAGATGTGTAGAATGATGCGTAGAATGATTTGTAGAATGATGTGTAGAACGATGTGCAGATTGGCATGCAGGTGCAGCAGGCGGTTAAGAAAGCAAATGGCATGTTGGCCTTCATAGCAAGGGGATTTGAGTGCAGGGGCAGGGAGGTGTTGCTACAGTTGTACAGGGCATTGGTGAGGCCACACCTGGAGTATTGTGTGCAGTTTTGTTCTCCTAACCTGAGGAAGGACATTCTTGCTATTGAGGGAGTGCAGCGAAGGTTCACCAGACTGATTTCCGGGATGGCGGGACTGACCTATCAAGAAAGACTGGATCAACTGGGCTTGTATTCACTGGAGTTCAGAAGAATGAGAGGGGACCTCACAGAAACATTTAAAATTCTGACGGGGTTAGACAGGTTAGATGCAGGAAGAATGTTCCCAATGTTGGGGAAGTCCAGGACCAGAGGTCACAGTCTAAGGATAAATGGTAAGCCATTTAGGACCGAGATGCTAAGGAACTTATTCACCCAGGGAGTGGTGAACCTGTGGAATTCTCTCCCACAGAAAGTTGTTGAGGCCAATTCACTAAGTATATTCAAAAAGGAGTTAGATGAGGTCCTTACTACTAGGGGGATGAAGTGGTATGGCGAGCAAGCAGGAATGGGGTACTGAAGTTGAATGTTCAGCCATGAACTCATTGAATGGTGGTGCAGGCTAGAAGTGCCGAATGGCACCTATTTTCTTTGTTTCTATGTTTCTATCATGTGTTGAATGATGTGTAGAATGATGTGTGGAATGATCTGTAGAATTTTGTGCAGAATGATTTGTAGAATGACGTGTTGAAAGATGTGTGGAATGATGTGTTGAATGATACGTAGAATGATGTGTAGAATGACGTGTAGAATGATGTGTAGAATGATGTCTAGAATAATGTGTAGAATGAGGTGTAGAATAACGTGCAGATTGATGTGCAGAATGATGTGTAGAATGATGTGTAGAATGACATGTAGAAAGATGTGTAGAATGGTGCATAGAATGACGTGTAGAATGATGTGTGGAATGATTTGTAGAATGATGTGTAGAATGATGTGGAGATTGATGTGTAGAATGATGTGTAGAATGATGCGTAGAATGATTTGCAGAATGAGGTGGAGAATGATGTGCTGATTGATGTGTCGAATGATGTGTAGGATGATGTGTAGAATGATGTGTAGAAAGATGTGCAGAATGATGCGTAGAATGATGTGCAGAAATATGTGTAGAATGATGTGTAGAATGGTGAGTAGAATGATGCGTAGAATGATGTGTAGAATGATGTGTAGAATGATGTTGTGTACAATGATGTGTAGAATGATGTGCAGAATGACGTGTAGAATGATGTATAGAATGATGCGCTGAATAATTTGTAGAATTATGTGTAGAATGATGTGTAGATTGATGTGTAGAATGTTGTGTAGAATTATGTGTTGAAAGATGTGTAGAATGATGTGTAGAATGTTGCGTAGAATGATGCGTAGAATGATGTGTAGAATGATGTGTAGAATGATGTGTAAATCATGTGGTGTAGAATGATGTATAGAATGATGTGTAGAATTTTGTGTGGAATGATTTGTAGAATGATGTGTTGAATAATGTGTAGATTGATGTGTAGAATGTTGTGTAGAGTGATGTGTTGAAAGATGTGTAGAATGATGTGTAGAATGTTGCGTTGAATGATGCGTAGAATCACGTGTAGCATGATGTGTAGAATGATGTGTAAATCATGTGGTGTAGAATGATGTGTAGAATGATGTGTAGAATTACGTGTAGAATGATTTGTAGAATGATGTGTTGCAACATGTGTAGAATGATGTGTAGAATGATACGTAGAATGATGCGTAGAATGATGTGTAGAATGATGAGTATAACGATGTGTAGAATGAAGTTGTGTAGATTGATGTGTAGAATGATGTGTAGAATGATGTGTAGAATAATTTGAAGAATGATGCGTTGAAAGATGTGTAGAATGATACGTAGAATGATGCGTAGAATGATGCGTAGAATGATGTGTAGAATGATGTGTCGAATGATATGTAGATTGACGTGTAGAATGAAGTGTAGAATGATGTGCAGAATGATGTGTAGAATGATGTACAGAATGATATGCAGATTGTTGAGTCGAATGATGTGTAGAAGTGATGTGTAGAATGATGTGTAGCATGATGGGCAGAATGATGCGTAGAATGATGTGTTGAATAATGTGTAGAATGATGTGCAGAATAACATGTTGAATGATGTGTAGAATGATGTGTAGAATGATGTCTAAATCATGTCGTGTAGAATGATGTGTAGAATGATGTGTAGAGTTATGTGCAGAATGATTTGTAGAATGATGTGTAGAATGATGTGCAGAATGGTGCATAGAATGATGTGTGGAATGACGTGTGGAATGATTTGTAGAATGACGTATAGAATGATGTGTAGATTGATGTGTAGAATTATGTGTAGAATGATGCGTAGAATGATGCATAGAATGATGTGTAGAAAGATGTGCAGATTGATGTGTCGAATGATGTGTAGAATGAAGTGCAGATTGATTTGTCGAATGATGTGTAGAATGCTGTGTAGAATGATGTTGTGTACAATGATGTGTACAATGACGTGCAGAATGATGTGCAGAATAAAGTGTAAATCATGTGGTGTATAATGATGTGTAGAATGATGTGAAGAATTATGTGTAGAATGATTAGTAGAACGATGTGTTGAAAGATGTGTAGAATGATGTGTAGAATGATGCGTAGAATGATGTGTAGAATGATGTGTAGAATGATGTGTAGAATGAAGTTGTGTCGATTGATGTGTAGAATTATGTGCAGAATGATGTGCAGAATGATGTGTGGAATGATGTGTCGAATGATGCATTGAATGATGTGTAGAATAACGTTGTGTGGAATGATGTGTGGAATGAAATATAGAATAGTGTGTAGAATGATGTATAGAATGATGTGTAGATTGCTGTTGAGTAGAATGATTTTTCGAATGAGGTGTAGAATGATGTGTGGAATCATGTGTAGAATGACGTGCAGAATGATGTGTAGAATGATGTATGGAATGATGCGCAGAATAATTTGTAGAAGTATGTGTAGAATGATGTGTAGATTGATGTGTAGAATGTTGCGTAGAATGATGTGTTGAAAGATGTGTAGAATGATGTGGAGAATGTTGCGTAGAATGATGCGTAGAATGATGTGTAGAATGATGTGTAGAATAATGTGTAAATCATGTGGTGTATAATGATGTGTAGAATGATGTGAAGAATTATGTGTAGAATGATTTGTAGAACGATGTGTTGAAAGATGTGTAGAATGATGTGTGGAATGATGCGTAGTATGATGTGTAGAATGATGTGTAGAATGATGTGTAGAATGAAGTTGTGTAGATTGATGTGTAGAATTATGTGCAGAATGATGTGTAGAATGATGTGTAGAATGATGTGTCGAATAATTTTTAGAATGATGTGTTGAAAGATGTGCAGAATAATGCGAAGAATGATGCGTAGAATGATGCGCAGAATGATGTGTAGAATAATGTGCAGATTGATATATCGAATGATGTGTAGAATGATGTGTAGAATGCTGTATAGAAAGATGTGTAGAATGATGCGTAGAATGATGTGTAGAATGATGTGTAGAATGATATGTAGAATGATGTGCAGAATGATGTGTAGAATGATGTGTAGAAATATGTGTAGAATGGTGTGTAGAATGATGTGTAGATTGATGTGTTGAATGATGATTAGAATGATGTGCAGATTGATGTGTCGAATGATGTGTAGAATGATGTGTAGAATGATGTGTAGAAAGATGTGTAGAATGATGCGTAAAATGATGTGTAGAATGATGCGTAGAATGATATGTAGAAGGATGAGTAGAAATATGTGTAGCATGATGCATATAACGATGTGTAGAATGATGTATAGAATCATGTGTAGAATTAAGTTATGTAGATTGATGTGTAGAATGATGTGTAGAATGATGGGTAGAAAGATGTGTACAATGATGCGTAGAATGATGTGCAGAATGATGTGTAGAATGATGTGTAGAATGATGTGTAGATTGATGTGCAGAATTAGGTGTAGAATGATGTGTAGATTGATGTGTAGAATGATGTGTAGAATGATGGGTAGAATGATATGTTGAAAGATATGTCGAATGATACGTATATGATGTGTAGAATGACGTGTAAAATGAAGTGTAGAATGATGTGTAGAATGATGTGTAGAATGATGTGTAGAAAGATGTGTAGAATGATGAGTAGAAAGATATGCAGCATGATGCATATAATGATGTGTAGAATGATGTATAGAATGTTGTGTAAAATGAAGGAGTGTAGATTGAAGTGTTAAATGATGTGCAGAATAACGTGTAGAATGATGTGTAGAATGATGTGGAGATTGATGTGTCGATTGATGTGTAGAATGATGTGTAGAATAATGTGTAGAAAGATGTGCAGAATTATGCATAGAATGATGTGTAGAATGAAGTTGTGTAGTTTGCTGTCTAGAATGATGTGTCGAATGATGTGTAGAATGATGTGTAGAATGATGTGTAGAATGATGTGTAGAATGATGTGCAGAATGATGTGCAGAATGATGTGTAGAATAATGTTCAGAATGATGTGTAGAAAGATGTGTAGAATGATGCGTGGAATGATGTGTAGAATGATGTGTAGAATGATGTGTAGAATGATGTGCAGAAAGATGTGTAGAATGATGTGTAGAATGATGCATAGAATGATGTGTAGAATGATGAGTAGAAATATGTGTAGCATGATGCATATGATGATGTGTAGAATGATGTGTAGAATGATGCGGAGAAAGATGTGTAGAATGATGTGCAGAAAGATGTGTAGAATGATGCATCGAATGATGTGTAGAATGACGTATAGAATGATGTGTAGAATGAAGTTGTGTAGATTGATGTGTAGAATGGTGTGTAGAATGATGCGTAGAATGATGTGTAGACTGATGCGTAGAATGATGTATAGAATGATGAGTAGAAAGATGTGTAGCATGATGCATATAATGATGTGTAGAATGATGTATAGAATGATGTGTAGAATGAAGTTGTGTAGATTGATGTGTAGAATGATGTGTAGAATGATGTGTAGAATGATGCGTAGAATTATGTGTAGAATGATGTGTAGAATGATGTGTAGAATGATGGGTAGAATGATGTGCAGAATGATGTGTAGAATGATGTCTAGAATGATGTGTAGAATGATGTGTAGAATGATGAGTAGAAAGATATGCAGCATGATGCATATAATGATGTGTAGAATGATGTATAGAATGTTGTGTAGAATGAAGTAGTGTAGATTGAAGTGTAAAATGATGTGCAGAATAACGTGTAGAATGATGTGTAGAATGATGTGGAGATTGATGTGTCGATTGATGTGTAGAATGATGTGTAGAATAATGTGTAGAAAGATGTGCAGAATTATGCATAGAATGATGTGTAGAATGAAGTTGTGTAGTTTGCTGTCTAGAATGATGTGTCGAATGATGTGTAGAATGATGTGTAGAATGATGTGTAGAATGATGTGCAGAATGATGTGCAGAATGATGTGCAGAATGATGTGTAGAATAATGTGCAGAATGATGTGTAGAAAGATGTGTAGAATGATGCATAGAATGATGTGTAGAATGATGAGTAGAAAGATGTGTAACATGATGCATATGATGATGTGTAGAATGATGTGTAGAATGATGCGGAGAAAGATGTGTAGAATGATGTGCAGAAAGATGTGTAGAATGATGCATCGAATGATGTGTAGAATGATGTATAGAATGATGTGTAGAATGAAGTTGTGTAGATTGATGTGTAGAATGATGTGTAGAATGATGCGTAGAATGATGTGTAGAATGATGTGTAGAAAGATGTGTAGCATGATGCATATAATGATGTGTAGAATGATGTATAGAATGATGTGTAGAATGAAGTTGTGTAGATTGATGTGTAGAATGATGTGTAGAATGACGTGTAGAATGATGGGTAGAATGATGTGCAGAATGATGTGTAGAATGGTGTGCAGATTGATGTGTCGAATGATGTGTTGAATGATGTGTAGAATGATGTGTAGAAAGATGTGTAGAATGTTGCGTAGAATGATTTGTCGAATGATGTGTAGAATGATATGTAGAATGATGTGTCGAATGATGTGTAGAATGATGTGTAGAATGATGTGTAGAAATATGTGCAGAATGATGCACAGAATGATGTGTAGAATGATGTGTAGAATGATGTGTAGAATGATTTGTAGAATGATGTGTAGAATGATGCATAGAGTAACGTGCAGATTGATGTGCAGAATGAAGTGTAGAATGATGTGTAGAATGACGTGTAGAAAGATGTGTAGAATGATGCATAGAATTATGTGTGGAATGATGCGTGGAATGATGTGTAGAATGATGTGTAGAAAGATGTGTAGAATGATGCGCAGAGTGATGTGTCGAATGATGTGTAGAATGATGTATAGAATGATGTGTAGAATGAAGTTGTGTAGTTTGCTGTCTAGAATGATGTGTAGAATGATGTATAGAATGATGTATGGAATGATGTGTAGAATTATGTTGTGTAGAATGATGTGTAGAATGAAATGTAGAATGATGTGGAGAATGATGTGCAGAATGATGTTGAGCAGAATGATGTGTCGAATGATGTGTAGAATGATGTGTGGAATAATGTGTAGAATGACGTGTAGAATGATGTGTAGAATTATGTCATCCCACTGCAAAACAGATACAATGCTTTGAGTACTGTTGAGGTGGATGACTCATCAGGAGAGGGCAGCAGCAGCCAAGTTCATGGCAACGTGGCTGGCTCTGTTGCACAGGAGGGCAGGAAAAAGAGTGGGGGAGCGATAGTGATAGTGGATTCAATTGTAAGGGGAATAGATTGGCGTTTCTGCGGCCGCAACCGAGACTCCGGGATGGTGTGTTGCATCCCTGGTGCAAGGGTCAAGGATGTGTCGGAGCGGGTGCAGGACATTCTAAAATGGGAGGGAGAACTGCCAGTTGTCGTGGTGCACATTGGTACCAACGATATAGGTAAAAAAAAAGGGATGAGGCCCTACGAAATGAATCTAAGGAGCTAGGAGCTAAATTAAAAAGTAGGACCTCAAAAGTAGTAATCGCGGGATTGCTACCAATGCCACGTGCTAGTCAGAGTAGAAATCCCAGAATAGCTCAGATGAATACGTGGCTTGAGCAATGCTGCAGCAGGGAGGGATTCAAATTCCTGGGGCATTGGAACCGGTTCTTGGGGAGGTGAGACCAGTACAATCCGGACGGTGTGCATCTGAGCAGAATTGGAAGCAATGTCCTCGGGGAAGTGTTTGCTAGTGATGTTGGAGAGGAGTTAAACTTATATGGCAGGGGGATGGGAACCAATGCAGGGAGATAGAGGGAAACAAAAAGGAGGCAAAAGCAAAAGCGAGAAAGGAGATGAGGAAAAGTGGAGGGCAGAGAAACCAAGGCAAAGAACAAAAAGGGCCATTGTACAGCCAAATTCTAAAAGGACAGAGGGTGTTAAAAAAACAAGCCTAAAGGCTTTGTGTCTTAATGCAAGGAGTATCCGCAATAAGCTGGATGAATTAACTGTGCAAATAGATGTTAACAAATATGATGTGATTGGGATTACGGAGACGTGGCTCCTGGATGATCAGGGCTGGGAACTCAACATCTAGGGGTATTCAACATTCAGGAAGGATATAATAAAAGGAAAATGAGGTGGGGTAGCATTGCTGGTTAAGGAGGAGATTAAGGCAATAGTTAGGAAGGACATTAGCTTGGATGATGTGGAATCTATATGGGGAGAGCTACAGAACACCAAAGGGCAAAAAACGTTAGTGGGAGTTGTGTACAGACCTCCAAACAGTAGTAGTGATGTTCAGGAGGGCATCAAACACGAAATTAGGGGTGCATGCAATAAAGGTGCAGCAGTTATAATGGGCGACTTTAATATGCACATAGATTGGGCTATCCAAACTGGAAGCAATACGGTGGAGGAGGATTTCCTGGAGTGCATAAGGGATGTTTTTTTTAGACCAATATGTCGAGGAACCAACTAGGGGGGAGGCCATCTTAGACTGGGTGTTATGTAATGAGAGAGGATTAATTAGCAATCTCGTTGTGCGAGGCCCCTTGTGGAAGTGTGACCATAATATGGTGGAATTCTGCATTAGGATGGAGAATGAAACAGTTAATTCAGAGACCATGGTCCAGAACTTAAAGAAGGCTAACTTTGAAGGTATGAGGCGTGAATTGGCTGGGATGGATTGGCGAATAATACTTAGGGGGTTGACTGTGGATGGGCAATGGCAGACATTTAGAGACCGCATGGATGAACTACAACAATTGTACATTCCTGTCTGGCATAAAAATAAAAAAGGGAAGGTGGCTCAACCGTGGCTATCAAGGGAAATCAGGGATAGTATTAAAGACAAGGAAGTGGCATACAAATTGGCCAGAAATAGTAGCGAACCTGGGGACTGGGAGAAATTTAGAACTCAGCAGAGGAGGACAAAGGGTTTGATTAGGGCAGGGAAAATGGAGTATGAGAAGAAGCTTGCAGGGAACATTACGACGGATTGCAAAACTTTCTATAGATATGTAAAGAGAAAAAGGTTAGTAAAGCCAACCTTTGTCCCCTGCAGTCAGAATCAGGGGAAGTCATAACGGGGAACAAAGAAATGGCGGACCAATTGAACAAGTACTTTGGTTCGGTATTCACTAAGGAGGACACAAACAACCTTCCAGTTATAAAAGGGTCGGGGGGTCTAGTAAGGAGGAGGAACTGAGGGAAATCCTTATTAGCCGGGAAATTGTGTTGGGGAAATTGATGGGAATGAAGGCCGATAAATCCCCAGGGCCTGATGGACTGCATCGCAGAGTACTTAAGGAGGTGGCCTTGGAAATAGTGGATGCATTGACAGTCATTTTGCAACATTCCATTGATTCTGGATCAGTTCCAATAGAGTGGAGGGTAGCCAATGTAACCCCACTTTTTAACAAAGGAGGGACAGAGAAAACAGGGAATTATAGACCGGTCATCCTGACATCGGTAGTGGGTAAAATGATGGAATCAATTATTAAGGATGTCATAGCA
Source organism: Pristiophorus japonicus (assembly GCF_044704955.1). Classification (NCBI taxonomy): domain Eukaryota; kingdom Metazoa; phylum Chordata; class Chondrichthyes; family Pristiophoridae; genus Pristiophorus; species Pristiophorus japonicus. The sequence goes on from NC_092001.1 coordinate 2,261,675, forward strand.
GTGCATTTGGAAAGAGGTGACATGATAGGTCCAACTCAGCATGGATTTGTGAAAGGGAAATCATGCTTGACAAATCTTCTGGAATTTTTTGAGGATGTTTCCAGTCGAGTGAACAAGGGAGAACCATTGATGTGGTTTATTTGGACTTTCAGAAGGCGTTCGACAAGGTCCCGCACAACAGATTGATGTGCAAAGTTAGAGCACATGGGATTGGTGGTAGTGTGCTGACGTGGAGTGAGAACTGGTTGTCAGACAGGAAGCAAAGAGTCGGAGTAAATGGATACTTTTCAGAATGGCAGGCAGTGACTAGTGGGGTACCGCAAGGTTCTGTGCTGGGGCCCCAGCTGTTTACACTGTACATTAATGAGTTAGATGATGGGATTAAATGTAGTATCTCCAAATTTGCGGATGACACTAATTTGGGTGGCAGTGTGAGCTGCGAGGAGGATGCTGTGAGGCTGCAGAGCGAATTGGATAGATTAGGTGAGTCGGCAAATGCATGGCAGATGAAGTATAATGTGCATAAATGTGAGGTTATCCACTTTGGTGGTAAAAACAGAGAGACAGACAATTATCTGAATGGTGACAGATTCGGAAAAGGGGAGTTGCAAAGAGACCTGGGTGTCGTGGTGCATCAGTCATTGAAGGTTGGCATGCAGGTGCAGCAGGCGGTTAAGAAAGCAAATTGCATGTTGGCCTTCATAGCAAGGGGATTTGAGTACAGGGGCAGGGAGGTGTTGTACAGTTGTACAGTGCATTGGTGAGGCCACACCTGGAGTATTGTGTACAGTTTTGGTCTCCTAACTTGAGGAAGGACATTCTTGCTATTGAGGGAGTGCAGCGAAGGTTCACCAGACTGATTCCCGGGATGGCGGGACTGACCTATCAAGAAAGTCTGGATCAACTGGGTTTGTATTCACTGGAGTTCAGAAGAATGAGAGGGGACCTCATAGAAACATTTCAAATTCTGACGGGGTTAGACAGGTTAGATGCAGGAAGAATGTTCCCAATGTAGGGGAAGTCCAGAACCAAAGGTCACAGTCTGAGGATAAGGGGTCAGCCATTTCGGACCGAGACGCGGAAGAAGTTCTTCACCCAGAGAATGGTGAACCTGTGGAATTCTCTACCACAGAAAGTTGTTGAGGCCAATTCACTAAATATATTCAAAATGGAGTTAGATGAGGTCCTTACTACTAGGGGGATCAAGTGGTATGCCGAGAAAGCAGGAATGGGGTACTGAAGTTGAATGTTCAGCCATGAACTCATTGAATGGCGGTGCAGGCTAGATGGGCAAAACGGCCTACTCCTGCACCTATTTTCGATGTTTCTATGTTGCTATGAATTATGAGTAGAATTATGTTGTGTGGAATGATGTGTGGAATGAAACGTACAATGGTGTGTAGAATGATGTACAGAATGATGTGTAGAATGCTGTTGAGTAGAATGATTTTTCGAATGATGTGTAGAATGATGTGTGGAATAATGTGTAGAATGACGTGCTGAATGACGTGTAGAATGTTGTCTTGAATGATGCGCAGAGTAACTAGGAGAAAGATGTGTAGCATGATGCGTATAATGATGTGTAGTATGATGTATAGAATGATGTGCAGAATGAAGTTGTGTAGATTGATGTGTATAATGACGTGTGGAATGGTGTGCGGAATGATGTGCAGAATGATGTGGATAATGATGTGTAGAATGACGTGTAGAATGATGTATAGAATGATGTGTAGAATGATGTTGTGTAGAATGATGTATCAAATGAAATGTCGAATGATGTGTAGAATTATGTATAGAATGATGTGCAGAATGATGTTGAGTAGAATGCTATGTCGAATGATGTGTAGAATGATGTGCAGAATGCTGTTGAGTAGAATAATTTTTCGAATGATGTGTAGAATGACGTGTGGAATAATGTGTAGAATGACGTGCAGAATGATGTGTAGAATGATGTGTAGAATGATGCGTAGAATGATGTGTAGAAAGGTGTGTAGCATGATGCGTATAATGATGTGTAGAATGATGTACAGAATCATGTGCAGAATGAAGTTGTGCAGATTGATGAGTATAATAGAAACATAGAAACATAGAAAATAGGTGCAGGAGTCGGTCATTCGGCCCTTCTAGCCTGCACCGCCATTCAATGAGTTCATGGCTGAACATTCAACTTCAGTACCCCATTCCTGATTTCTCGCCATACCCCTTGATCCCCCTAGTAGTAAGGACCTCATCTAACTCCTTTTAGAATATATTTAGTGAATTGGCCTCAACAACTTTCAGTGGTAGAGAATTCCACAGGTTCACCACTCTCTGGGTGAAGAAGTTCCTCCGCATCTCGGTCCTAAATTGCCTCTGATCCTTAGACTGTGACCTCTGGTTCTGGACTTCCCCAACATTGGGAACATTCTTCCTGCATCTAACCTGTCAAACCCTGTCAGAATTTTAAATGTTTCTATGAGGTCCCCTCTCATTCTTCTGAACTCCAGTGAATACAAGCCCAGTTGATTCAAACTTTCTTGATAGGTCAGTCCCGCCATCTCGGGAATCAGTCTGGTGAACCTTCGCTGCACTCCCTCAATAGCAAGAATGTCCTTCCTCAGGTTAAGAGACCAAAACTGTACACAATACTCCAGGTGTGGCCTCACCAATGCCGTGTACAACTGTAGCAACACCTGCCTGCCCCTGTACTCAAATCCCCTTGCTAAGAAGGCCAACATGCCATTTGCTTTCTTAACCGCCTGCTGCACCTGCATGCCAATCTTCAATGACTGATGTACCATGACACCCAGGTCTCTTTGCATCTCCCCTTTTCCTAATCTGTCACCATTCAGATAATAGTCTGTCTCTCTGTTTTTACCACCAAAGTTGATAACCTCGCATTTATCCACATTATACTTCATCTTCCATGCATTTGCCCACTCACCTAAGCTATCCAAGTCGCTCTGCAGTCTCACAGCATCCTCCTCGCAGCTCACACTGCCACACAACTTAGTGTCATCCGCAAATTTGGAGATACTACATTTAATCCCCTCATCTAAATCATTAATGTACAGTGTAAACACATGATGTGCATAATGATGTGTATAATGATGTGTATAATGATGTGTAGAATGATGTATAGAATGATGTGTAGAATGCTGTTGTGTAGATTGATGTGAAGAATGATGTGTAGATTGAAGTGTAGTATGATGTGTATAATGATGTGTAGAATGAAGTGTAGAATGTTGTGCAGAATGTTGTTTAGAATGATGTGTAAAATGAGGTTTGTAAGTATGTCTACAATGATGTGTGCAATAATGTGAAGTATGCTGTGTAGAATGATGTGCCGAATGAAGTGTTGAATGATGATGCGTAGAATGATGTGTAGAATAATGCCGTGTAGAATGATGTGTAGAATGATGTGTAGAATGATGTGTAGAATGATGTGTCAAATGTGGTGTAGCACGATGTTGTGCAGAATGATGTGTAGAATGATGTGTAGTATGATGTGTAGAATGACGTGTAAAATGATGTGTAGAATGATGTATAGAACGATGTGCAGAATGATGTGTAGAATGATTTGTAGACTGATGTGTTGAAAGATGTGTAGAATGAATGTTAGAATGATACGTAGAAGGATGCGTAGAATGATGTGTACAATGATGTGTAGAATGATGTGCAGATTGATGTGCAGAATGATGTGCAGAATGATGTGTAGAATGATGTGTCAAATGTGGTGTAGCACGATGTTGTGCAGAATGATGTGTAGAATGATGTGTAGTATGATGTGTAGAATGACGTGTAAAATGATGTGTAGAATGATGTGTAGAACGATGTGCAGAATGATGTGTAGAATGATTTGTAGACTGATGTGTTGAAAGATGTGTAGAATGAATGTTAGAATGATACGTAGAAGGATGCGTAGAATGATGTGTACAATGATGTGTAGAATGATGTGCAGATTGATGTGCAGAATGATGTGTAGAATGATGTGTAGATTGATGTGTAGAATGATGTGTAGAATGATGGGTAGAAAATCGTGTTGAAAGATGTGTCGAATGATGCGTAGAATGATGTGTAGAATGAAGTTGTGTGGATTGATGTGTAGATTGATGTGCAGAATGATGTGTAGAATGATGTGCAGAGTGGTGTGCCGAATGATGTGCAGAATGATGTGTAGAATGATGTGTAGAAAGATGTGCAGAATGATGCGTAGAATGATGTGTAGACTGATGTGTAGAATCATGTGTAGAATGATGTGTAGAAAGATGTGTAGAATGATGTACAGATTGATGTGCAGAATGATGTGTAGAAAGATGTGTAGAATGATGGTTGGAATGATACGTAGAATGATGAGTAGAATGATGTGTAGAATGATGTGTGGAATGATGTGTAGAATGATGTGTAGAATGATGCATAGAATGATGTGTAGAATGACGTTGTGTAGATTGATGTGTAGAATGATGAGTAGAATGATGTGCAGAATGATGTTTGGAATGATGTGTAGAATGCTGCGTAGAATGATGTGTAGAATGACGTGTAGAATGATGTATAGAATGATGTGTAGAATGATGTTGTGTAGAATGATGTGAGGGAGGAAATGCAGAATGATGTGTAGAATGATGCATAGAATGATGTGCAGAATGATGTTGAGTAGAATGATGTGTCGAATGATGTGTAGAATGATGTGTAGAATGATGTGTAGAAAGATGTGCAAAATAATGCGTAGAATGAGGTGTCGAACGATGTGTAGAATGATGCGTAGAATGATGTGTAGAATGATGTGTAGAATGAAGTGCAGATTGATGTGTCGAATGATGTGTCGAATGATGTGTAGAATGATGAGTAGAATGATGTGTAGAAAGATGTGTTCAATGATGCGTAGAATGATGTGTAGAACGATGTGGAGAATGATGTGTAGAATGTTGTGCAGAATGTTGTTTAGAATGATGTGTAAAATGAGGTTTGGAAGGATGTCTATAATGATGTGTGCAATGATGTGTAGAATGCTGTGTAGAATGATGTATCAAATGATGTGTTGAATGATGAGGTGTAGAATGATGTGTAGAATGATGTGTAGAATGATGTGCAGAATGATGTATAGAATGATGTGCAGAATGTGGTGTAGCACGATGTTGTTCAGAATGATGGGTAGAATGACGTGTAGAATGATTTGTAGAATGATGTGTAGAATGATGTGTAGATTGTTGTGTAGAATGATGTGTAGAATGATGCGTAGAATGATGTGTAGAATGATGAGTAGAATGATGTGCAGATTGACGTGTCGAATGATGTGTAGAATGATGTGTAGAATGATGTGCAGAATGATGTGTCGAATTATGTGTAGAATGATGTGTAGAATTATGTCTAGAAAGTTGTGTAGAATGATGCGTCGAATGACGTGTAGAATGATGTTGTGTAGAATGATGTATCAAATGAAATGTAGAATGATGTGTAGAATTATGTATAGAATGATGTGCAGAATGATGTTGAGTAGAATGCTATGTCGAATGATGTGTAGAATGATGTGCAGAATGCTGTTGAGTAGAATAATTTTTCGAATGATGTGTAGAATGACGTGTGGAATAATGTGTAGAATGACGTGCAGAATGATGTGTAGAATGATGTGTAGAATGATGCGTAGAATGATGTGTAGAAAGGTGTGTAGCATGATGCGTATAATGATGTGTAGAATGATGTACAGAATCATGTGCAGAATGAAGTTGTGCAGATTGATGAGTATAATAGAAACATAGAAACATAGAAAATAGGTGCAGGAGTCGGTCATTCGGCCCTTCTAGCCTGCACCGCCATTCAATGAGTTCATGGCTGAACATTCAACTTCAGTACCCCATTCCTGATTTCTCGCCATACCCCTTGATCCCCCTAGTAGTAAGGACCTCATCTAACTCCTTTTAGAATATATTTAGTGAATTGGCCTCAACAACTTTCAGTGGTAGAGAATTCCACAGGTTCACCACTCTCTGGGTGAAGAAGTTCCTCCGCATCTCGGTCCTAAATTGCCTCTGATCCTTAGACTGTGACCTCTGGTTCTGGACTTCCCCAACATTGGGAACATTCTTCCTGCATCTAACCTGTCAAACCCTGTCAGAATTTTAAATGTTTCTATGAGGTCCCCTCTCATTCTTCTGAACTCCAGTGAATACAAGCCCAGTTGATTCAAACTTTCTTGATAGGTCAGTCCCGCCATCTCGGGAATCAGTCTTGTGAACCTTCGCTGCACTCCCTCAATAGCAAGAATGTCCTTCCTCAGGTTAAGAGACCAAAACTGTACACAATACTCCAGGTGTGGCCTCACCAATGCCGTGTACAACTGTAGCAACACCTCCCTGCCCCTGTACTCAAATCCCCTTGCTAAGAAGGCCAACATGCCATTTGCTTTCTTAACCGCCTGCTGCACCTGCATGCCAATCTTCAATGACTGATGTACCATGACACCCAGGTCTCTTTGCATCTCCCCTTTTCCTAATCTGTCACCATTCAGATAATAGTCTGTCTCTCTGTTTTTACCACCAAAGTTGATAACCTCGCATTTATCCACATTATACTTCATCTTCCATGCATTTGCCCACTCACCTAAGCTATCCAAGTCGCTCTGCAGTCTCACAGCATCCTCCTCGCAGCTCACACTGCCACACAACTTAGTGTCATCCGCAAATTTGGAGATACTACATTTAATCCCCTCATCTAAATCATTAATGTACAGTGTAAACACATGATGTGCATAATGATGTGTATAATGATGTGTATAATGAGGTGTAGAATGATGTATAGAATGATGTGTAGAATGCTGTTGTGTAGATTGATGTGAAGAATGATGTGTAGATTGAAGTGTAGTATGATGTGTATAATGATGTGTAGAATGAAGTGTAGAATGTTGTGCAGAATGTTGTTTAGAATGATGTGTAAAATGAGGTTTGTAAGTATGTCTACAATGATGTGTGCAATAATGTGAAGTATGCTGTGTAGAATGATGTGCCGAATGAAGTGTTGAATGATGATGCGTAGAATGATGTGTAGAATAATGCCGTGTAGAATGATGTGTAGAATGATGTGTAGAATGATGTGTAGAATGATGTGTCAAATGTGGTGTAGCACGATGTTGTGCAGAATGATGTGTAGAATGATGTGTAGTATGATGTGTAGAATGACGTGTAAAATGATGTGTAGAATGATGTGTAGAACGATGTGCAGAATGATGTGTCGAATGATTTGTGGACTGATGTGTTGAAAGATGTGTAGAATGAATGTTAGAATGATACGTAGAAGGATGCGTAGAATGATGTGTACAATGATGTGTAGAATGATGTGCAGATTGATGTGCAGAATGATGTGCAGAATGATGTGTAGAATGATGTGTCAAATGTGGTGTAGCACGATGTTGTGCAGAATGATGTGTAGAATGATGTGTAGTATGATGTGTAGAACGATGTGCAGAATGATGTGTAGAATGATTTGTAGACTGATGTGTTGAAAGATGTGTAGAATGAATGTTAGAATGATACGTAGAAGGATGCGTAGAATGATGTGTACAATGATGTGTAGAATGATGTGCAGATTGATGTGCAGAATGATGTGTAGAATGATGTGTAGATTGATGTGTAGAATGATGTGTAGAATGATGGGTAGAAAATCGTGTTGAAAGATGTGTCGAATGATGCGTAGAATGATGTGTAGAATGAAGTTGTGTGGATTGATGTGTAGATTGATGTGCAGAATGATGTGTAGAATGATGTGCAGAGTGGTGTGCCGAATGATGTGCAGAATGATGTGTAGAATGATGTGTAGAAAGATGTGCAGAATGATGCGTAGAATGATGTGTAGACTGATGTGTAGAATCATGTGTAGAATGATGTGTAGAAAGATGTGTAGAATGATGTACAGATTGATGTGCAGAATGATGTGTAGAAAGATGTGTAGAATGATGGTTGGAATGATACGTAGAATGATGAGTAGAATGATGTGTAGAATGATGTGTGGAATGATGTGTAGAATGATGTGTAGAATGATGCATAGAATGATGTGTAGAATGACGTTGTGTAGATTGATGTGTAGAATGATGAGTAGAATGATGTGCAGAATGATGTTTGGAATGATGTGTAGAATGCTGCGTAGAATGATGTGTAGAATGACGTGTAGAATGATGTATAGAATGATGTGTAGAATGATGTTGTGTAGAATGATGTGAGGGAGGAAATGCAGAATGATGTGTAGAATGATGCATAGAATGATGTGCAGAATGATGTTGAGTAGAATGATGTGTCGAATGATGTGTAGAATGATGTGTAGAATGATGTGTAGAAAGATGTGCAAAATAATGCGTAGAATGAGGTGTCGAACGATGTGTAGAATGATGCATAGAATGATGTGTAGAATGATGTGTAGAATGAAGTGCAGATTGATGTGTCGAATGATGTGTCGAATGATGTGTAGAATGATGAGTAGAATGATGTGTAGAAAGATGTGTTCAATGATGCGTAGAATGATGTGTAGAACGATGTGGAGAATGATGTGTAGAATGTTGTGCAGAATGTTGTTTAGAATGATGTGTAAAATGAGGTTTGGAAGGATGTCTATAATGATGTGTGCAATGATGTGTAGAATGCTGTGTAGAATGATGTATCAAATGATGTGTTGAATGATGAGGTGTAGAATGATGTGTAGAATGATGTGTAGAATGATGTGCAGAATGATGTATAGAATGATGTGCAGAATGTGGTGTAGCACGATGTTGTTCAGAATGATGGGTAGAATGACGTGTAGAATGATTTGTAGAATGATGTGTAGAATGATGTGTAGATTGTTGTGTAGAATGATGTGTAGAATGATGCGTAGAATGATGTGTAGAATGATGAGTAGAATGATGTGCAGATTGACGTGTCGAATGATGTGAAGAATGATGTGTAGAATGATGTGCAGAATGATGTGTCGAATTATGTGTAGAATGATGTGTAGAATTATGTCTAGAAAGTTGTGTAGAATGATGCGTCGAATGACGTGTAGAATGATGTGTAGAATGATGTGCAGATTGATGTGTAGAATGATGTGTAGAATGATATGTAGATTGATGTGTAGAATGATGTGTAGAATGATGGGTAGAATGATGATTTGAAAGATGAGTCGAATGATGCGTTGAATGATGTGTAGAATGATGTGCAAAATGACGTGCAGAATGATGTGTAGAATGATGTGTAAATCATGTGGTGTAGAATGATGTGCATAATGATGTGCAGAATTATGTGCAGAATGATTTGTGGAATGATGTGCTGAAAGATGTGTAGAATGATGTGTAGAATGATACGTAGAATGATGCGTAGTATGATGCGTGGAATGATGTGTAGAATGGTGTGCAGAATGATGTGTAAAATAATTTGAAGAATGATGTGTTGAAAGATGCGTCGAATGATGCGTAGAATGATGCGTAGAATGATGCGTAGAAGGATGCGTAGAATGATGTGTAGAATGATGTGTAGAATGATGTCCAGAATAATGTGTTGAATGAGGTGTAGAATGATGTCTAGAATGATGTGTAAATCATGTGTTGTAGAATGATGTGTAGAATGATGTGTAGAATTATGTGCAGAATGATTTGTAGAATGATGTGTGGAATGATGTGCAGATTGGTGTGCAGAATGATATGTAGAAAGATGTGTAGAATGGTGCATAGAATGATGTGTAGAATGACGTGTGGAATGATTTGTAGAATGATGTGTCGAATGATGTGTAGAATGATGTGTAGAAAGATGTGTTGAATGGTACATAGAATGATGTGTAGAATGACGTGTAGAATGATTTGTAGAATGATGTGTAGAATGATGTGTAGATTGATGTGTAGAATGATGTGATAGAATGATGCGTAGAATGATGTGTAGAATGATGTGTAGAATGATGTGCAGATTGATGTGTCGAATGATGTGTAGAATGATGTGTAGAATGATGTGTAGGAAGTTGTGTAGAATGATGCGTAGAATGATGTGTAGAAAGATGTGTAGAATGATGCGTAGAATGATTTGTAGAATGATGTGTAGAATGATGTGCAGATTGATGTGTCGAATGATGTGTAGAATGATGTGTAGAATGATGTGTAGAAAGATGTGTAGAATTATGCGTAGAATGATGTGTAGAATGATGTGTAGAATGATATGTAGAATGATCTGTAGAATGATGTGTAGAATTATATGGAGAATGATGGGTAGAATGATGTGTAGAATGATGGGTAGAATGATGTGTTGAAAGATGTGTCGAATGATGCGTAGAATGATGCTTAGAATGATGTGTGGAATGATGTGTAAAATAATTTGAAGAATGATGTGTTGAAAGATGTGTCGAATGATGCGTAGAATTATGCGTAGAATGATGCGTAGAAGGATGCGTAGATTGATGTGTAGAATGATGTGTAGAAGGATGTGCAGAATAACGTGTTGAATGAGGTGTAGAATGATGTCTAGAATGATGTGTAAATCATGTGGTGTAGAATGATGTGTAGAATAATGTGTAGAATTATGTGCAGAATGATTTGTAGAATGATGTGTAGAATGATGTGTCGAATGATTTGTAGAAAGTTGTGTAGAATGATGCGCAGAATGATGTGTAGAAAGATGTGTAGAATGATGCGTAGAATGATTTGTAGAATGATGTGTAGAACGATGTGCAGATTGGCATGCAGGTGCAGCAGGCGGTTAAGAAAGCAAATGGCATGTTGGCCTTCATAGCAAGGGGATTTGAGTGCAGGGGCAGGGAGGTGTTGCTACAGTTGTACAGGGCATTGGTGAGGCCACACCTGGAGTATTGTGTGCAGTTTTGTTCTCCTAACCTGAGGAAGGACATTCTTGCTATTGAGGGAGTGCAGCGAAGGTTCACCAGACTGATTTCCGGGATGGCGGGACTGACCTATCAAGAAAGACTGGATCAACTGGGCTTGTATTCACTGGAGTTCAGAAGAATGAGAGGGGACCTCACAGAAACATTTAAAATTCTGACGGGGTTAGACAGGTTAGATGCAGGAAGAATGTTCCCAATGTTGGGGAAGTCCAGGACCAGAGGTCACAGTCTAAGGATAAATGGTAAGCCATTTAGGACCGAGATGCTAAGGAACTTCTTCACCCAGGGAGTGGTGAACCTGTGGAATTCTTTCCCACAGAAAGTTGTTGAGGCCATTTCACTAAGTATATTCAAAAAGGAGTTAGATGAGGTCCTTACTACTAGGGGGATGAAGGGGTATGGCGAGAAAGCAGAAATGGGGTACTGAAGTTGATTGTTCAGCCATGAACTCATTGAATGGTGGTGCAGGCTAGAAGTGCCGAATGGCACCTATTTTCTTTGTTTCTATGTTTCTATCATGTGTTGAATGATGTGTAGAATGATGTGTCGAATGATCTGTAGAATTTTGTGCAGAATGATTTGTAGAATGACGTGTTGAAAGATGTGTGGAATGATGTGTTGAATGATACGTAGAATGATGTGTAGAATGACGTGTAGAATGATGTGTAGAATGATGTCTAGAATAATGTGTAGAATGAGGTGTAGAATAACGTGCAGATTGATGTGCAGAATGATGTGTAGAATGATGTGTAGAATGACATGTAGAAAGATGTGTAGAATGGTGCATAGAATGATGTGTAGAATGATGTGTGGAATGATTTGTAGAATGATGTGTAGAATGATGTGGAGATTGATGTGTAGAATGACGTGTAGAATGATGCGTAGAATGATTTGCAGAATGAGGTGGAGAATGATGTGCTGATTGATGTGTCGAATGACGTGTAGTATGATGTGCAGAATGATGTGTACAAAGATGTGCAGAATGATGCGTAGAATGATGTGCAGAAATATGTGTAGAATGATGTGTAGAATGGTGAATAGAATGATGCGTAGAATGATGTGTAGAATGATGTGTAGAATGATGTTTTGTACAATGATGTGTAGAATGATGTGCAGAATGACGTGTAGAATGATGTATAGAATGATGCGCTGAATAATTTGTAGAATTATGTGTAGAATGATGTGTAGATTGATGTGTAGAATGTTGTGTAGAATTATGTGTTGAAAGATGTGTAGAATGATGTGTAGAATGTTGCGTAGAATGATGCGTAGAATGATGTGTAGAATGATGTGTAGAATGATGTGTAAATCATGTGGTGTAGAATGATGTATAGAATGATGTGTAGAATTTTGTGTGGAATGATTTGTAGAATGATGTGTTGAATAATGTGTAGATTGATGTGTAGAATGTTGTGTAGAGTGATGTGTTGAAAGATGTGTAGAATGATGTGTAGAATGTTGCGTGGAATGATGCGTAGAATCACGTGTAGAATGATGTGTAGAATGATGTGTAAATCATGTGGTGTAGAATGATGTGTAGAATGATGTGTAGAATTACGTGTATAATGATTTGTAGAATGATGTGTTGCAAAATGTGTAGAATGATGTGTAGAATGATACGTAGAATGATGCGTAGAATGATGTGTAGAATGATGAGTATAACGATGTGTAGAATGAAGTTGTGTAGATTGATGTGTAGAATGATGTGTAGAATGATGTGTAGAATAATTTGAAGAATGATGCGTTGAAAGATGTTTAGAATGATACGTAGAATGATGCGTAGAATGATGCGTAGAATGATGTGTAGAATGATGTGTCGAATGATATGTAGATTGACGTGTAGAATGAAGTGTAGAATGATGTGCAGAATGATGTGTAGAATGATGTGCAGAATGATATGCAGATTGTTGAGTAGAATGATGTGTAGAAGTGATGTGTAGAATGATGTGTAGAATGATGTGTAGAATGATGTTTAGAAAGATGTGTAGAGTGATGTGCAGAATGAAGTGTAGAATGATGGGCAGAATGATGCGTAGAATGATGTGTTGAATAATGTGTAGAATGATGTGCAGAATAACGTGTTGAATGATGTGTAGAATGATGTGTAGAATGATGTCTAAATCATGTCGTGTAGAATGATGTGTAGAATGATGTGTAGAGTTATGTGCAGAATGATTTGTAGAATGATGTGTAGAATGATGTGCAGAATGGTGCATAGAATGATGTGTGGAATGACGTGTGGAATGATTTGTAGAATGACGTATAGAATGATGTGTAGATTGATGTGTAGAATGATGTGTAGAATGATGCGTAGAATGATGCGTAGAATGATGTGTAGAAAGATGTGCAGATTGATGTGTCGAATGATGTGTAGAATGAAGTGCAGATTGATGTGTCGAATGATGTGTAGAATGATGTGTAGAATGATGTTGTGTACAATGATGTGTAGAATGACGTGCAGAATGATGTGTAGAATAATGTGTAAATCATGTGGTATAGAATGATGTGTAGAATGATGTGCAGAATGATTTGTAGAATGATGTGTTGAATGATGTGTAGAATGATGTGTAGAATGATACGCAGAAGGATGTGCAGAATGATGTGCAGAATGATGTGTAGAATGATGTGTAGAATGATGTGTAGAATGATGTGTAGAAAGTTGTGTAGAATGATGCGTAGAATGATGTGTAGAAAGAGGTGTAGAATGATGCGTAGAATGATGTGTAGAAAGGTGTGTAGAATAATGCGTAGAATGATGTGTAGAAAGATGTGTAGAATGATGCGTAGAATGATGTGAAGAATGATGTGTTGAATGACGTGCGAATTGATGTGTCGAATGATGTGTAGAATGATGTGTAGAATGATGTGTAGAAAGATGTGTAGTATGATGCGTAGAATGATGTGCAGAAAGATGTATAGAATGATGCGTAGAATGATGTGTAGAATGATGTGTAGAATGATGTGCAGATTGATGTGTCGAATAATGTGTCGAATGATGAGTAGAATGATGTGTGAATGATGTGTAGAATGATGTGTAGAATGACGTGTAGAATAATGTGCAGATTGACGTGCAGAATGATGTGCAGAATGATGTGTAGAATGATGTGTAGAAAGATGTGTAGAATGATGCATAGAATGATGTGTAGAATGATGTGTGGAATGATTTGTAGAATGATGTGTAGAATGATGTGTAGAATGATACGCAGAATGATGCGTAGAATGACGTGTAGAATGTGTAGAATGATCAGTGGAATGATGTGTAGTATAAAGTTGTGTAGATTGATGTGTAGAATGATGTGTAGAATGATGTGTAGAATAATTTGAATAATGATGTGTCGAAATATGTGCAGGATGATGTGTATGTGCAGGATGATGTGTAGAATGATGTGTCGAATGATGTGTAGAATGAAGTGTAGAATGATGTTGTGTAGAATGATGTGCAGGATGATGTGCAGAATGACGTGTAGAATGATGTGTAGAATAATTTGAATAATGATGTGTCGAAATATGTGCAGGATGATGTGTAGAATGATGTGTAGAAAGATGTGTAGAATGATGTGTAGAATGTTGAGTAGAATGATGCGTAGAATGATGTGTAGAATGAAGTGTAGAATGATGTTGTGTAGAATGATGTGCAGGATGATGTGCAGAATGACGTGTAGAATGATGTATAGAAAGATGCGCAGAATAATGTGTAGAATTATGTGTATAATGTTGCGTAGAATAATGCGTAGAATGACATGTAGAATGATGAGTAGAATGATGTGTAAATCATGTGGTGTAGAATGATGTGTAGAATGATGTGTAGAATTTTGTGTAGAATGATTTGTAGAATGATGTGTTGAAAGATGTGTAGATTGATGTGTAGAATGTTGTGTAGAATGATGTGTTGAAAGATGTGTAGAATGATGTGTAGAATGTTGCGTAGAATGATGCATAGAATGAATTGTAGAATGATGTGTAGAATGACGTGTAAATCATGTGGTGTAGAATGATGTGCAGAATGATGTGTAGAATTTTGTGTAGAATGATTTGTAGAATGATGTGTTGAAAGATGTGTAGAATGATGTGTAGAATGATACGCAGAATGATGCGCAGAATGATGTGTAGGATGGTCAGTGGAATGATGTGTAGAATGAAGTTGTGCAGATTGATGTGTAGAATGATGTGTAGAATGATGTGTAGAATCATTTGAATAATGATGTGTTGAAAGATGTGTAGAATGATAAGTAGAATGATGCGTAGAATGATGCGTAGAATGATGTGTAGAATGATGTGTCGAATGATATGTAGATTGATGTGGAGAATGAAGTGTAGAATGATGTGCAGAATGATGTGTAGAATGAGGTGTAGAATGATGTGCAGATTGTTGAGTAGAATGATGTGCAGAATGATGTGTAGACTGATGTGTAGAATGATGTGCAGAATGATGTGTAGAAAGATGTGTAGAACGATGTGCAGAATGATGTGTAGAATGATGTATATAATGATGCAGAGAATGAGGCGTAGAATGATGTGTAGAATGATGTGTAGAATGATGTGCAGAATAATGTGTTGAATGATGTGTAGAATGATGTGTAGATTGATGTGTAAATCATGTGGTGTAGAATGATGTGTAGAATGACGTGTAGAATTATGTGCAGAATGATTTGTAGAATGATGTGTCGAATGATGTGCAGATTGGTGTGCAGAATGATGTGTAGAATGATGTGTAGAATGATGTGTAGAAAGATGTGTAGAATGGTGCGTAGAATGATGTGTAGAATGATGTGCAGATTGATGTGTCGAATGATGTGTAGAATGATGTGTAGAATGATGTGTAGAATGATGTGTAGAAAGTTGTGTAGAATGATGCGTAGAATGATGTGTAGAATGATGCGTAGAATGATGTGAAGAATGATGTGTTGAATGATGTGCGGATTGATGTGTCGAATGATGTGTAGAATGATGTGTAGAATGATGTGTAGAAAGATGTGTAGTATGATGCGTAGAATGATGTGTAGAAAGATGTATAGAATGATGCGTAGAATGATGTGTAGAATGATGTGTAGAATGATGTGCAGATTGATGTGTCGAATGATGTGTCGAATGATGAGTAGAATTATGTGTTTAATGATGTGTAGAATGATGTGTAGAATGACGTGTAGAATGATGTGTAGAATAATGTGCAGATTGACGTGCAGAATGATGTGCAGAAGGATGTGTAGAATGATGTGTAGAAAGATGTGTAGAATGGTGCATAGAATGATGTGTAGAATGATGTGTGGAATGATTTGTAGAATGATGTGTAGAATGATGTGTAGATTGATGTGTAGAATGATGTGTAGTATGATACGCAGAATGATGCGTAGAATGATGTGTAGAATGATCAGTGGAATGATGTGTAGAATGAAGTTATGTAGATTGATGTGTGGAATGATGTGTAGAATGATGTGTAGAATAATTTGAATAATGATGTGTCGAAATATGTGTAGGATGTTGTGTAGAATGATGTGTATAAAGATGTGGAGAATGATGTGCAGAATGTTGAGTAGAATGATGCGTAGAATGATGTGTAGAATGAAGTGTAGAATGATGTTGTGTAGAATGATGTGCAGCATGATGTGCAGAATGACGTGTAGAATGATGTATAGAATGATGCACAGAATAATGTGTAGAATTATGTGTAGAATGTTGCGTAGAATGATGCGTAGAATGACGTGTAGAACGATGAGTAGAATGATGTGTAAATCATGTGGTGTAGAATGATGTGTAGAATGATGTGTAGAATGATGTGTAGAATGATTTGTAGAATGATGTGTTGAAAGATGTGTAGAATGATGTGTAGAATGATACGCAGAATGATGCGTAGAATGATGTGTAGGATGATCAGTGGAATGATGTGTAGAATGAAGTTGTGTAGATTGATGTGTAGAATGATGTGTAGAATGATGTGTAGAATCATTTGAATAATGATGTGTTGAAAGATGTGTAGAATGATACATAGAATGATGCATAGAATGATGCGTAGAATGATGTGTAGAATGATGTGCAGATTGATGTGTCGAATGATGTGTAGAATGATGTGTAGAATGATGTGTAGAATGATGTGTAGAAAGTTGTGTAGAATGATGCGTAGAATGATGTGTATAAAGAGGTGTAGAATGATGCGTAGAATGATGTGTAGAAAGGTGTGTAGAATGATGTGTAGAATGTTGCGTAGAATGATGGGTAGAATGATGTGTAGAATGATGTGTAGAATGATGTGTAGAATGATGTGTAAATCATGTGGTGTAGAATGATATGTAGAATGATGTGTAGAATTTTGTGTAGAATGATTTGTAGAATGATGTGTTGAAAGATGTGTAGATTGATGTGCAGAATGTTGTGTAGAATGATGTGTTGAAAGATGTGTAGAATGATGTGTAGAATAATGTGCAGATTGATGTGCAGAATGATGTGCAGAATGATGTGTAGAATGATGTGTAGAATGATACGCAGAATGATGCGTAGAATGATGTGTAGAATGATCAGTGGAATGATGTATAGAATGAAGTTGTGTTGATTGATGTGTAGAATGATGTGTAGAATGATGTGTAGAATAATTTTAATAATGATGTGTCGAAAGATGTGTAGGATGATGTGTAGAATGATGTGTAGAAAGATGTGTAGAATGATGTGTAGAATGTTGAGTAGAATGATGCGTAGAATGATGTGTAGAATGAAGTGTCGAATGATGTTGTGTAGAATGATGTGCAGATGATGTGCAGAATGACGTGTAGAATGATGTATAGAATGATGCGCAGAATAATGTGTAGAATTATGTGTCGAATGTTGCGTAGAATGATGCGTAGAATGACGTGTATAATGATGATTAGAATGATGTGTAAATCATGTGGTGTAGAATGATATGTAGAATTTTGTGTAGAATAATTTGTAGAATGACGTGTTGAAAGATGTGTAGATTGATGTGCAGAATGTTGTGTAGAATGATGTGTTGAAAGATGTGTAGAATGATTTGTAGAATGTTGCGTAGAATGATGCATAGAATGAATTGTAGAATGATGTGTAGAATGATGTGTAAATCATGTGGTGTAGAATGATTTGTAGAATGATGTGTAGAATGATGTGTAGAAAGATGTCTAGAATGATGTGCAGAATGATGTGTAGAATGATGTATAGAATGATGCGTAGAATGAGGCGTAGAATGATGTGTAGAATGATGTGTAGAATGATGTGCAGAATAATGTGTTGAATGATGTGTAGAATGATGTGCAGAATGAGGTGTAAATCATGTGGTGTAGAATGATGTGTAGAATGATGTGTAGAATTTTGTGCAGAATGATTTGTAGAATGATGTGTGGAATGATGTGCAGATTGGTGTGTAGAAAGTTGTGTAGAATGATGCGTAGAATGATGTGTAGAAAGATGCGTAGAATGATGGGTAGAATGATGTGTAGAATGACGTGTAGAATGATATGCAGATTGATGTGTCGAATGATGTGTAGAATGATGTGTTGAATGATGTGTAGAAAGATGTGTAGAATGATGTGTAGAATGATGTGTAAAATGATGTGCAGAATGATGTGTAGAATGATGTGTAGAATGGTGTGTAGAATGATGTGTAAATCATGTGGTGTAGAATGATGTGCAGAATGATGTGCAGAATTATGTGTCGAATGATTTGTAAGAATGATTTGTTGAAAGATGAGTAGAATGATGCGTAGAATGATACGAAGAATGATGCGTAGAATGATGTGTAGAATGATGTGTAGAATGACGTGTAGAATGAAGTTGTGTAGATTGATGTGTAAAATGATGTGTCGAATGATGTGTAGAATAATTTGTAGAATGATGTGTTGAAAGATGTGTAGAATGATGCGTTGAATTATGCGTAGAATGATGCGTATAATGATGCGCAAAATGACGTGTGGAATGATTTGTAGAATGATGTGTAGAATGATGTGCAGATTGATGTGTGGAATGATGTGTAGAATGATGCGTAGAATGATTTGTAGAATGATGTGTAGAATGATGTGCAGATTCATGTGTCGAATGATGTGTAGGATGATGTGTAGAATGATGTGTAGAAAGATGTGCAGAATGATGCGTAGAATGATGTTTAGAAAGATGTGTAGAATGATGTGTAGTTTGTTGAGTCGAATGATGCGTAGAATGATGTGTAGAATGATGTATAGAATGATGTTCTGTAGAATGATGTATAGAATGATGCGCAGAATAACGTGTAGAATTATGTGTAGAATGATGTGTACATTGATGTGCAGAATGTTGTGTAGAATGATGTGTTGAAAGATGTGTAGAATGATGTGTAGAATGTTGCGTAGAATGATGCATAGAATGAATTGTAGAATGATGTGTAGAATGATGTGTAAATCATGTGGTGTAGAATGATTTGTAGAATGATGTGTAGAATGATGTGTAGAAAGATGTCTAGAATGATGTGCAGAATGATGTGTAGAATGATGTATAGAATGATGCGTAGAATGAGGCGTAGAATGATGTGTAGAATGATGTGTAGAATGATGTGCAGAATAATGTGTTGAATGATGTGTAGAATGATGTGCAGAATGAGGTGTAAATCATGTGGTGTAGAATGATGTGTAGAATGATGTGTAGAATTATGTGCAGAATGATTTGTAGAATGATGTGTGGAATGATGTGCAGATTGGTGTGTAGAAAGTTGTGTAGAATGATGCGTAGAATGATGTGTAGAAAGATGCGTAGAATGATGGGTAGAATGATGTGTAGAATGACGTGTAGAATGATATGCAGATTGATGTGTCGAATGATGTGTAGAATGATGTGTTGAATGATGTGTAGAAAGATGTGTAGAATGATGTGTAGAATGATGTGTAAAATGATGTGCAGAATGATGTGTAGAATGATGTGTAGAATGGTGTGTAGAATGATGTGTAAATCATGTGGTGTAGAATGATGTGCAGAATGATGTGCAGAATTATGTGTCGAATGATTTGTAAGAATGATTTGTTGAAAGATGAGTAGAATGATGCGTAGAATGATACGAAGAATGATGCGTAGAATGATGTGTAGAATGATGTGTAGAATGACGTGTAGAATGAAGTTGTGTAGATTGATGTGTAAAATGATGTGTCGAATGATGTGTAGAATAATTTGTAGAATGATGTGTTGAAAGATGTGTAGAATGATGCGTTGAATTATGCGTAGAATGATGCGTATAATGATGCGCAAAATGACGTGTGGAATGATTTGTAGAATGATGTGTAGAATGATGTGCAGATTGATGTGTGGAATGATGTGTAGAATGATGCGTAGAATGATTTGTAGAATGATGTGTAGAATGATGTGCAGATTCATGTGTCGAATGATGTGTAGGATGATGTGTAGAATGATGTGTAGAAAGATGTGCAGAATGATGCGTAGAATGATGTTTAGAAAGATGTGTAGAATGATGTGTAGTTTGTTGAGTCGAATGATGCGTAGAATGATGTGTAGAATGATGTATAGAATGATGTTCTGTAGAATGATGTATAGAATGATGCGCAGAATAACGTGTAGAATTATGTGTAGAATGATGTGTACATTGATGTGCAGAATGTTGTGTAGAATGATGTGTTGAAAGATGTGTAGAATGATGTGTAGAATGTTGCGTAGAATGATGGGTAGAATGATGTGTAGAATGATGTGTAGAATGATGTGTAGAATGATGTGTAAATCATGTGGTGTAGAATGATATGTAGAATGATGTGTAGAATTTTGTGTAGAATGATTTGTAGAATGATGTGTTGAAAGATGTGTAGATTGATGTGCAGAATGTTGTGTAGAATGATGTGTTGAAAGATGTGTAGAATGATGTGTAGAATGTTGCGTAGAATGATGCGTAGAATGACATGTAGAAGGATGTGTAGAATTATGTGTAAATAATGTGGTGCAGAATGATGTGTAGAATGATGTGTAGAATGATGTGTAGAATGATGTGTAGACTGATACGTAGAATGATGCGTAGAATGATGTGTAGAATGATGAGTAGAATGATGTGTTGAATGAAGTTGTGTAGATTGATGTGTCCAATGATGTGTCGAATGATGTGTAGAATAATTTGAAGAATGATGTGTTGAAAGATGTGTAGAATGATACGTAGAATGATGCGTAGAATGATGCGTAGAATGATGTGTAGAATGATGTGTCGAATGATATGTAGATTGATGTGTAGAATGAAGTGTAGAATGTTGTGCAGAATGATGTGTAGAATGATGTGTAGAATGATGTGCAGATTGTTGAGTAGAATGATGTGTAGAATGATGTGGAGACTGATGTGTAAAATGATGTGTAGAATGATGTGTACAAAGATGTGTAGAATGATGTGTAGAATGATGTGTAGAATGATGTATATAATGAGCCGTAGAATGATGCGTAGAATGATGTGTAGAATGATGTATAGAATGATGTGCAGAATGATGTGTTGAATCATGTGTAGAATGATGTGTAGAATGATGTGCAAATCATGTGGTGTAGAATGATGTGTAGAATGATGTGTAGAATAATGCGTAGAATGATGCGAAGAATGATATGTAGAATGATGAGTAGAATGATGTGTAGCATGATGCATATAATGATGTGTAGAATGATGTATAGAATGATGTGTAGATTGATGTGTAGAATGATGTGTAGAATGATGCGTAGAAAGATGTGTAGAATGATGTGTAGAATGTTGAGTAGAATGATGCGTAGAATGATGTGTAGAATGAAGTGTCGAATGATGTTGTGTAGAATGATGTGCAGATGATGTGCAGAATGACGTGTAGAATGATGTATAGAATGATGCGCAGAATAATGTGTATAATTATGTGTAGAATGTTGCGTAGAATGATGCGTAGAATGACGTGTATAATGATGATTAGAATGATGTGTAAATCATGTGGTGTAGAATGATATGTAGAATTTTGTGTAGAATGATTTGTAGAATGACGTGTTGAAAGATGTGTAGATTGATGTGCAGAATGTTGTGTAGAATGATGTGTTGAAAGATGTGTAGAATGATTTGTAGAATGTTGCGTAGAATGATGCATAGAATGAATTGTAGAATGATGTGTAGAATGATGTGTAAATCATGTGGTGTAGAATGATTTGTAGAATGATGTGTAGAATGATGTGTAGAAAGATGTCTAGAATGATGTGCAGAATGATGTGTAGAATGATGTATAGAATGATGCGTAGAATGAGGCGTAGAATGATGTGTAGAATGATGTGTAGAATGATGTGCAGAATAATGTGTTGAATGATGTGTAGAATGATGTGCAGAATGAGGTGTAAATCATGTGGTGTAGAATGATGTGTAGAATGATGTGTAGAATTATGTGCAGAATGATTTGTAGAATGATGTGTGGAATGATGTGCAGATTGGTGTGCAGAATGATGTGTAGAATGATGTGTAGATTGATGTGTAGAATGCTGTGTGGAATGATGCGTAGAATGATGTGTAGAATGATGTGTAGAATGATGTGCAGATTGATGTGTCGAATGATGTGTAGAATGATGTGTTGAATGATGTGTAGAAAGTTGTGTAGAATGATGCGTAGAATGATGTGTAGAAAGATGCGTAGAATGATGCGTAGAATGATGTGTAGAATGACGTGTAGAATGATATGCAGATTGATGTGTCGAATGATGTGTAGAATGATGTGTTGAATGATGTGTAGAAAGATGTGTAGAATGATGTGTAGAATGATGTGTAAAATGATGTGCAGAATGATGTGTAGAATGATGTGTAGAATGGTGTGTAGAATGATGTGTAAATCATGCGGTGTAGAATGATGTGCAGAATGATGTGCAGAATTATGTGTCGAATGATTTGTAAGAATGATTTGTTGAAAGATGAGTAGAATGATGCGTAGAATGATACGAAGAATGATGCGTAGAATGATGTGTAGAATGATGTGTAGAATGACGTGTAGAATGAAGTTGTGTAGATTGATGTGTAAAATGATGTGTCGAATGATGTGTAGAATAATTTGTAGAATGATGTGTTGAAAGATGTGTAGAATGATGCGTTGAATTATGCGTAGAATGATGCGTAGAATGATGCGCAAAATGACGTGTGGAATGATTTGTAGAATGATGTGTAGAATGATGTGCAGATTGATGTGTGGAATGATGTGTAGAATGATGCGTAGAATGATTTGTAGAATGATGTGTAGAATGATGTGCAGATTCATGTGTCGAATGATGTGTAGGATGATGTGTAGAATGATGTGTAGAAAGATGTGCAGAATGATGCGTAGAATGATGTTTAGAAAGATGTGTAGAATGATGTGTAGTTTGTTGAGTCGAATGATGCGTAGAATGATGTGTAGAATGATGTATAGAATGATGTTCTGTAGAATGATGTATAGAATGATGCGCAGAATAACGTGTAGAATTATGTGTAGAATGATGTGTACATTGATGTGCAGAATGTTGTGTAGAATGATGTGTTGAAAGATGTGTAGAATGATGTGTAGAATGTTGCGTAGAATGATGGGTAGAATGATGTGTAGAATGATGTGTAGAATGATGTGTAGAATGATGTGTAAATCATGTGGTGTAGAATGATGTGTAGAATGATGTGTAGAATTTTGTGTAGAATGATTTGTAGAATGATGTGTTGAAAGATGTGTAGATTGATGTGCAGAATGTTGTGTAGAATGATGTGTTGAAAGATGTGTAGAATGATGTGTAGAATGTTGCGTAGAATGATGCGTAGAATGACATGTAGAAGGATGTGTAGAATTATGTGTAAATAATGTGGTGCAGAATGATGTGTAGAATGATGTGTAGAATGATGTGTAGAATGATGTGTAGACTGATACGTAGAATGATGCGTAGAATGATGTGTAGAATGATGAGTAGAATGATGTGTTGAATGAAGTTGTGTAGATTGATGTGTCCAATGATGTGTCGAATGATGTGTAGAATAATTTGAAGAATGATGTGTTGAAAGATGTGTAGAATGATACGTAGAATGATGCGTAGAATGATGCGTAGAATGATGTGTAGAATGATGTGTCGAATGATATGTAGATTGATGTGTAGAATGAAGTGTAGAATGTTGTGCAGAATGATGTGTAGAATGATGTGTAGAATGATGTGCAGATTGTTGAGTAGAATGATGTGTAGAATGATGTGGAGACTGATGTGTAAAATGATGTGTAGAATGATGTGTACAAAGATGTGTAGAATGATGTGTAGAATGATGTGTAGAATGATGTATATAATGAGCCGTAGAATGATGCGTAGAATGATGTGTAGAATGATGTGTAGAATGATGTGCAGAATGATGTGTTGAATGATGTGTAGAATGATGTGTAGAATGATGTGCAAATCATGTGGTGTAGAATGATGTGTAGAATGATGTGTAGAATAATGCGTAGAATGATTCGAAGAATGATATGTAGAATGATGAGTAGAATGATGTGTAGCATGATGCATATAATGATGTGTAGAATGATGTATAGAATGATGTGTAGATTGATGTGTAGAATGAGGTGTAGAATGATGCGTAGAATGAGGTGTAGAATGATGTGTAGAATGATGTGCAGATTGATGTGTCGAATTATGTGTGGAATGATGTGCAGATTGATGTGTCGAATGATGTGTGGAATGATGTGTAGAATGATGTGTAGAAAGATGTTTAGGATGATGTGTAGAATGATGTGCAGATTGATGTGCACAATGATATGTTGAAAGATGTTTCGAATGATGTGTAAAATGACGTGTAGAATGATGTGTAGAATGCTGTGTAGAATGATGTGTAGAAAGATGTGTAGGATGATGTGTAGAATGATGTGTAGAAAGATGTGTAGAATGATGTGTAGAATGTTGAGTAGAATGATGCGTAGAATGATGTGTAGAATGCTGTGTAGAATGATGTGTAGAAAGATGTGTAGGATGATGTGTAGAATGATGTGTAGAAAGATGTGTAGAATGATGTGCAGAATGATGTGCAGATTGATGTGTCGAATGATGTGTAGGATGATGTGTAGAATGATGTGTAGAAAGATGTGTAGAATGATGCGTAGAATGATGTGTAGAAAGATGTGTAGAATGATGCGTAGAATGATGTGTAGAATGATGTATAAAATGATTTGCAGATTGATGTGTCGAATGACGTGTCGAATGATGTTTAGAATGATGTGTAGATTGATGCGTAGAATGATGTGTAGAATGATGTGTAGAATGATTTGTAGAAGGATGTGTAAATCATGTGGTGTAGAATGATGTGCAGATTGTTGAGTAGAATGATGTGTAGAATGATGTGTAGAATGATGTGTAGAATGATATGTAGAATGATGTGTAGAATGATGTATCGAAAGATGTGTAGATTGATGTGTAGAATGATGTGCAGAATGATGTGTAGAATAATTTGAAGAATGATGTGTTGAAATATGTGTAGAATGATGTGTAGAATGACGTGTAGAATGATGTGCAGATTGATGAGTAGAATAATGTGCAGAATGATGTGTAGAATGATGTGTAGAATGATGTGTAGAAGATGTGTAGAATGATGTGTAGAATGATGTGTAGCATGATGTGTAGTATGATGTATAGAATGATGCGTAGAATGATGCGTAGAATGTTGTGTAGAATGACGTGCAGAATAATGTGTTGAATGATGTGTAGAATGATGTCGAGAATGATGTGCAAATCATGTGGTGTAGAATGATGTGTAGAATTATGTGTAGAATGATGCGTGGAATGATGTGTCGATGATGTGTAGATTGATATGTAGAATGACGTGTAGAATGATGTGCAGATTGATGTGCAGAATGATATGTTAAAAGATGTTTCGAATGATGTGTACAATGATGTGTAGAACGAATTGTAGAATGCTGTGTAGAATGATGTGTAGAAAGATGTGTAGGATGATGTGTAGAATGATGTGTAGAATGATGTGTAGAATGATGTGTAGAATGTTGAGTAGAATGATGCGTAGAATGATGTGTAGAATGATGCGTAGAATGATGTGTAGAATGATGTGTAGAATGATGTGCAGATTGATGTGTCGAATGATGTGTAGAATGATGTGTAGAATGATGTGTAGAAAGATGTGTAGAATGATGCGTAGAATGATATGTAGAAAGATGTGTAGAATGATGCGTAGCATGATGTGTAGAATGCTGTGTAGAATGATGTGCAGATTGATGTGTCGAATGATGTGTCGAATGATGTGTAGAATTATGTGTAGATTGATGCGTAGAATGATGTGTAGAATGATGTGTATTAATGATGGGTAGAATGATGTGTTGAAAGATGTGTCGAATGATGCGTAGAATGATGTGTAAATCATGTGGTGTAGAATGATGTGCAGATTGTTGTGTAGAATGATGTGTAGAATGATGTGTAGAATGATGTGCAGAATGATGCGTAGAATGATGCGTAGAATGATGTGTAGAATGTTGTGTCGAATGATGTGCAGAATAATGCGTTGAATGATGTGTAGAATGATGTCTAGAATGATGTGTAAATCATGTGGTGTAGAATGATGTGTAGAATTATGTGCAGAATGATTTGTAGAATGATACGTAGAATGACGTGTCGAATGATGTGTTGAATGATGTGTAGAATGATGTCTAGAATGACGTGTAAATCATGTGGTGTAGAATGATGTGTAGAATTATGTGCAGAATGATTTGTAGAATGACGTGTAGAATGATGTGCAGATTGGTGCGCAGAATGATGTGTAGAATGATGTGTAGAATGATGTGTAGAATGATGTGTAGATTGATGTGTAGAATGATGTGTAGAATGAGGCGTAGAATGATGTGTAGAATGATGTGTAGAATGATGTGCAGATTGATGTGTCGAATGATGTGAAGAATGATGTGCAGAATGATGTTTAGAAAGTTGTGTAGAATGATGCGTAGAATGATTTGTTGAAAGATGAGTAGACAGATGCGTAGAATGATACGAAGAATGATGCGTAGAATGATGTTTAGGATGATGTGTAGAATGATGTGTAGAATGAAGTTGTGTAGATTGATGTGTAAAATGATGTGCTGAATGATGTGTAGAATAATTTAAAGAATGATGTGTTGAAAGATTTGTAGAATGATACGTTGAATGATGTGTAGAATTATGTGTAGAATGATGTGCAGAATGATGTGTAGAATAACGTGCAGATTGATGTGCAGAATGATGTGCAGAATGATGTGTAGAATGATGTGTAGAAAGATGTGTAGAATGGTGCATAGAATGATGTGTAGAATGATGTGTGGAATGATTTGTAGAATGATGTGTAGAATGATGTGTAGATTGATGTGTAGAATGATGTGTAGAATGATGCGCAGAATGATTTGTAGAATGATGTGTAAAATGATGTGCAGATTGATGTGTCGAAAGATGTGTAGGATGATGTGTAGAATGATGTGTAGAAAGATGTGTAGAATGATGTGTAGAACGTTGAGTAGAATGATGCGTAGAATGATGTGTAGAATGATGTGTAGAATGATGTTGTGTAGAATGATGTGCAGGATGATGTGCAGAATGACTTGTAGAATGATGTATAGCATGATGCGCAGAATAATGTGTAGAATTATGTGCAGAATGTTGCGTAGAATGTTGCATAGAATGATGTGTAGAATAATGTGTAGAATGATGTGTAGAATGATTTGTAGAATGATGTGTAGATTGATGTGTAGAATGTTGTGTAGAATGATGTGTTGAAAGATGTGTAGAATGATGTGCAGAATGTTGCGTAGAATGATGCATAGAATGAATTGTAGAATGATGTGTAGAATGATGTGTAAGTCATGTGGTGTAGAATGATGTGTAGAATGATGTGTAGAATGATGTGTAGAATGATTTGTAGAATGATGTGTTGAAAGATGTGTAGAATGATGTGTAGAATGATACGCAGAATGATGCGTAGAATGATGTGTAGAATGATGAGTAGAATGATGTGCAGAATGAAGTTGTGTAGATTGATGTGTAGAATAATGTGTAGAATGATGTGTAGAATAATTTGAATAATGATTTGTTGAAAGATGTGTAGAATGATACGTAGAATGATGCGTAGAATGATGCGTAGAATGATGTGTAGAATGATGTGTCGAATGATATGTAGATTGATGTGTAGAATGATGTGTCAATCATGTGGTGTAGAATGATGTGTAGAATGATGTGTAGAATTATGTGCAGAATGATTTGTAGAATGATGTGTAGAATGACGTGCAGATTGGTGTGCAGAATGATGTGTAGAATGATGTGTAGAATGGTGTGTAGAAAGATGTGTAGAATGGTGCATAGAATGACGTGTAGAATGACGTGAGGAATGATTTGTCGAATGATGTGTAGAATGATGTTTAGATTGTTGTGTGGAATGATGTATATAATGATGCGTAGAATGATGTGTAGAATGATGTGTAGAATGATGTGCAGGATGATGTGTCGAATGATGTGTAGAATGATGTTTAGAATGATGTGTAGAAAGTTGTGTTGAATGATGCGTAGAATGATGTGCAGAAAGATGCGTAGAAGGAGGCGTAGAATGATGTGTAGAAGGATGTATAATGATGTGCAGATTGATGTGTCGAATGATGTGTAGAATGATGTGTTGAATGATGTGTAGAAAGATGTGTAGAATGATACGAAGGATGATGCGTAGAATGATGTGTAGAATAATTTGAAGAATGATGAGTTCAAAGATGTGTAGAATGGTGCATAGAATGATGTGTAGAATGATGTGTGGAATGATTTGTAGAATGATGTGTAGAATGATGTGTAGATTGATGTGCAGAATGATGTTCAGAATAATGTGTTGAATGATGTGTAGAATGATGTCTCGAATGATGTGTAAATCATGTGTAGAATGATGTTGTGTCGAATGACGTATAGAATGATGCGCAATATAAGTGTAGAATTACGTGTCGAATGATGTGTACATTGATGCGTAGAATGTTGTGTAGAATGGTGTGTTGAAAGATGTGCAGAATGATGTGTAGAATGTTGCGTAGAATGATGCGTAGAATGATGTGTAGAATGATGTGTAGAATGATGTGTAAATCATGTGGAGTAGAATGATGTGTAAAATGATGTGTAGAATTTTGTGTAGAATGATGTCTTGAAAGATGTGTAGATTGATGTGCAAAATGTTGTGTAGAATGATGTGTTGAAAGATGTGTGGAATGATGTGTAGAATTAGGTGTAAATAATGTGGTGCATAATGATGTGTGGAATGATGTGTAGAATTTTGTGTAGAATGATTTGAAGAATGATGTGTTGAAAGATGTGTAGAATGATGTGCAGAATGATACGTAGAATGATGCATAGAATGATGTGTAGAATGGTGAGTAGAATGATGTGTAGAATGAAGTTGTGTAGATTGATGTGTAGAATGATGTGTAGAATGATGTGTAGAATAATTTGAAGAATGATGTGTTGAAAGATGTGTAGAATGATACGTAGAATAATGCGTAGAATGATGCGTAGAATGATGTGTAGAATGATATGTCGAATGATATGTAGATTGATATGTAGAATGAAGTGTAGAATGATGTGCAGAATGATGTGTAGAATGATGTGCAGAATGATGTGCAGATTGTTGAGTAGAATGATGTGTAGAATGATGTGTAGACTGAGGTGTAGAATGATGTGTAGAATGATGTGTCGAAAGATGTGTAGAATGATGTGTAGAATTATGTACAGAATGATGCGTAGAATGATGCGTAGAATGATGTGTAGAATGATGGGTGGAATGATGTGCAGAATAACGTGTTGAATGATGTGTAGAATGATGTGTAGAATGATGTGTAGAATGATGTGTAGAATGATGTGTAGAATGATGTGAAGAATAATGTGCAGATTGATGTGCAGAATGATGTGCAGAATGATGTGTAGAATGATGTGTAGAATGATGTGTAGAATGCTGCATAGAATGATGTGCAGAATGATGTGAGGAATGATTTGTAGAATGATGTGTAGAATGATGTGTAGATTGATGTGTAGAATGATGTGTAGAATAATGCGTAGAATGATTTGTAGAATGACGTGTAGAATGATGTGCAGATTCACGTGTCGAATGATGTGTAGGATGATGTGTAGAATGATGTGTAGAAAGATGTGCAGAATGATGCGTAGAATGATGTGTCGAAAGATGTGTAGAATGATGTGTAGAATGTTGAGTAGAATGATGCGTAGAATGATGTGTAGAATGATGTGTAGAATGATGTTGTGTCGAATGATGTATAGAATGATGCGCAGAATAAAGTGTAGAATTACGTGTCGAATATTGTGTACATTGATGTGTAGAATGTTGTGTAGAATGATGTGTTGAAAGATGTGTAGAATGATGTGTAGAATGTTGCGTAGAATGATGCGTAGAATGATGTGTAGAATGATGTGAAGAATGGTGTTTAGAATGATGTGTAGAATAACGTGTTGAATGATGTGTAGAATGATGTCTAGAATGATGTGTAAATCATGTGGTGTAGAATGATGTGCAGTATGATGTGTAGAATTATGTGTAGAATGTTTTGCAGAATGATGTGTTGAAAGATGTGTAGAATGATGTGTCGAATGATGTTGTGTAGAATGATGTGTAGAATGATGTGTAGAATGAAGCTGTGTAGATTGATGTGTAGAATGATGTGTAGAATGATGTGTAGAATGATGTGCAGAATGATGTGCAGAATAATTTGTCGAATGATGTGTTGAAAGATGTGTAGAATGATGTGTAGAATGATGCGTAGAATGATGCGTAGAATGATGTGTAGAATGATGTTTAAAATGATGTGTAGAATAATGTGTTGATTGATGTGTAGAATGATGTCTAGAATGATGTGTAAATCATGTGGTGTAGAATGATGTGCAGAATGATGTGTAGAATTATGTGTAGAATGATTTGCAGAATGATGTGTTGAAAGATATGGAGAATGATGTGTAGAATGATGTTGTGTAGAATGATGTGTAGAAAGATGTGTAGAATGAAGCTGTGTAGATTGGTGTGTAGAATGATGTGTAGAATGATGTGTAGAATGATGTGTAGAATGATGTGTAGAATAATTTGTAGAATGAGTTGTAGAATGACGTGTGGAATAATGTGTAGAATGACGTGCAGAATGACGTGTAGAATGATGTTGTGTCGAATGATGTATAGAATGATGCGCAGAATAAGGTGTAGAATTACGTGTAGAATGATGTGGAGATTGATGTGTAGAATATTGTGTAGAATGATGTGTTTAAAGATGTGTAGAATGATGTGTAGAATTATGTGTAGAATGATGTGTAGATTGATGTGTAGAATGTTGCGTAGAATGATGCGTAAAATGATGTTTAGAATGATGTGTAGAATGATGTGTAAATCATGAGTGTAGCATGATGAGTAGAATGATGTGTAGAATTACGTGTACAATGATTTGTAGAATGATGTGTTGAAAGATGTGTAGAATGATGTGTAGAATGATACGTAGAATGATGCGTAGAATGATGTGTAGAATGATGAGTAGAATGATGTGTAGAATTAAGTTGTATAGATTGATGTGTAGAATGATGTGTCGAATGATGTGTCGAATAATTTGAAGAATGATGTGTTGAAAGATGTAGAATGATGTGTAAAATGATGTGTTGAATGATGTGCAGATTGATGAGTAGAATGACGTGTAGAATGATGTGTAGAATATTGTGTAGATTTATGTGTAGAATGATGTGTAGAATGATGCGCAGAATGATGTGTAGAATGATGTGTAGAATGTTGCGTAGAATGATGTGTAGAATGATGCGTAGAATGATGCGTAGAATGATGTGTAGAATGATGTTTAGAATGATGTGTAGAATAATGTGTTGATTGATGTGTAGAATGATGTCTAGAATGATGTGTAAATCATGTGGTGTAGAATGATGTGCAGAATGATGTGTAGAATTATGTGTAGAATGATTTGCAGAATGATGTGTTGAAAGATATGGAGAATGATGTTGTGTAGATTGATGTGTAGAAAGATGTGTAGAATGAAGCTGTGTAGATTGATGTGTAGAATGATGTGCAGAATGATGTGTAGAATGATGTGTAGAATGATATGTAGAATAATTTGTAGAATGAATTGTAGAATGATGTGTGGAATAATGTGTAGAATGACGTGCAGAATGACGTGTAGAATGATGTATAGAATGATGCGCAGAATAAGGTGTAGAATTACGTGTAGAATGACGTGGAGATTGATGTGTAGAATATTGTGTAGAATGATGTGTTGAAAGATGTGTAGAATGATGTCTAGAATGTTGCGTAGAATGATGCTTGGAATGATACGCAGAATAATGTGTAGAATTATGTGTAGAATGATGTGTAGATTGATGTGTAGAATGTTGCGTAGAATGATGCGTAGAATGATGTTTAGAATGATGTGTAGAATGATGTATAAATCATGAGTGTAGCATGATGAGTAGAATGATGTGTAGAATTATGTGTACAATGATTTGTAGAATGATGTGTTGAAAGATGTGTAGAATGATGTGTAGAATGATACGTAGAATGATGCGTAGAATGATGTGTAGAATGATGAGTAGAATGATGTGTAGAATTAAGTTGTATAGAAGATGTGTAGAATGATGTGTCGAATGATGTGTCGAATAATTTTAAGAATGATGTGTTGAAAGATGTAGAATGATGTGTAAAATGACGTGTTGAATAATGTGCAGATTGATGAGTAGAATGATGTGTAGAATGATGTGTAGAATATTGTGTAGATTGATGTGTAGAATGATGTGTAGAATGATGCGCAGAATGATGTGTAGAATGATGTGTAGAATGTTGTGTAGAATGATGTGTAGAATGATGTGTAGAATGATGTGCGGATTGATGTGTCGAATGATGTGTAGAATGATGTGTAGAATGATGTGTAGAAAGATGTGTAGAATGATGCGTAGAATGATGTGTAGAATGATGTGTAGAATGATGGGTAGAATGTTGTGTTGAAAGATGTGTCGAATGATGCGTAGAATGACGTGTAGAATGATGTGCAAAATGATGTGCAGAATGATGTGTAGAATGATGTGTAGAATGATGTGTAGAATGATGTTTAAATCATGTGGTGTAGAATGATGTGCAGATGGTTGAGTAGAATGATGTGTAGAATGATGTGTAGAATGATGTGTATAATGGTGTGTAGAATGATGTGTAGAAAGATGTGTAGATTGATGTGCAGAATGATGTGTAGAATGATGTGTAGAATGATGTGCAGAATAATGTGTTGAATGATGTGTGGAATGATGTCTAGAATGATGTGTAGAATTATGTGCAGCATGATTTGTAGAATGATGTGTTGAAAGATGTGTAGAATGATATGTAGAATGATACGGAGAATGATGTGTAGAATAATTTGTAGAATTATGTGTAGAATGACGTGTAGAATGATGTGTAGAATGATGTGTAGAATAATATGCAGATTGATGTGCAGAATGATGTGTAGAATGATGAGTAGAATGATGTGTAGAATGATGTGTAGAATGATGTGTAGATTGATGTGTAGAATGATGTGTAGAATGATGCGTAGACTGATGTGTAGAATGATGTGCAGAATGATGTGCAGATTGATGTGTCGAAAGATGTGTAGAATGATGCGTAGAATGATGTGTAGAAAGATGTATAGAATGATGCGTAGAATGATGTGTAGAATGAAGTGTAGAATGATGTGCAGATTGATGTGTCGAATGATGTGTAGAATGTTGTGTTGAATGATGTGTAAAATGATGTGCAGAATGATATGTAGAATGATGTGTAGAATGATGTGCAGAATGATGTGTAAATCATGTGGTGTAGAATGATGTGCAGAATGCTGTGTAGAATTATGTGTCGAATGGTTTGTAGAATGAGTTGTTGAAAGATGTGTAGAATGATGCGTAGAATGACATGTAGAATGATGTGTAGAATGATGTGTAGAATGAAGTTGTGTAGATTGATGTGTAGAATGATGTGTAGAATGATGTGTAGAATAATTTGAAGAATAACGTGTTGAATGATGTGTAGAATGATGACTCGAATGATGCGCAAATCATGTGGTGTAGAATGATGTGTAGAATGATGTGTACAATCATGTGCAGAATGATTTGTAGAATGATGTGTTGAAAGATGTGTAGAATGATATGTTGAATGATACGTAGAATGATGTGTAGAATGATGTGTAGAATGATGTCTAGAATGATGTGTCGAATGATGTGTAGAATAATGTGCAGATTGATGTGCAGTATTATGTGTAGAATGATGTGCAGAATGATGTGTAGAAATATGTGTAGAATGGTGCATAGAATGATGTGTAGAATGATGTGTGGAATGATTTATTGAATAATGTGTAGAATGATGTGTAGATTGATGTGTAGAATGATGTGTAGAATGATGCGTAGAATGAATTGTAGAATGATGTGTAGAAAGATGTGCAGAATGATGCGTAGAATGATGTGTAGAAAGATGTGTAGAATGATGTGAAGAATGTTGAGTAGAATGATGCGCAGAATGTTGCGTAGAATGATGTGTAGAATGATTTGTAGAATGATGTGTAAATCATGTGGTGCAGAATGATGTGTAGAATGATGTGTAGAATTTTGTGTAGAATGATTTGTAGAATGACGTGTTGAAAGATGTGTAGATTGAAGTGCAGAATGTTGTGTAGAATGATGTGTTGAAAGATGTGTAGAATGATGTGTAGAATGTTGCGTAGAATGATGCGTAGAATGATGTGTAGAATGATGAGTAGAATGATGTGTAGAATGAAGTTGTGTAGATTGATGTGTAGAATGATGTGTAGAATGATGTGTAGAATAATTTGAAGAATGATGTGTTGAAAGATGTGTAGAATGACATGTAGAATGATGTGTAGAATGATGTGTAGAATGAAGTTGTGTAGATTGATGTGTAGAATGATGTGTAGAATGATGTGTAGAATAATTTGAAGAATGATGTGTTGAAAGATGTGTAGAATGATGCGTTGAATGATGTGCAGAATAACGTGTTGAATGATGTGTAGAATGATGACTCGAATGATGCGCAAATCATGTGGTGTAGAATGATGTGTAGAATGATGTGTACAATCATGTGCAGAATGATTTGTAGAATGATGTGTTGAAAGATGTGTAGAATGATATGTTGAATGATACGTAGAATGATGTGTAGAATGATGTGTAGAATGATGTCTAGAATGATGTGTCGAATGATGTGTAGAATAATGTGCAGATTGATGTGCAGTATTATGTGTAGAATGATGTGCAGAATGATGTGTAGAAATATGTGTAGAATGGTGCATAGAATGATGTGTAGAATGATGTGTGGAATGATTTATTGAATAATGTGTAGAATGATGTGTAGATTGATGTGTAGAATGATGTGTAGAATGATGCGTAGAATGAATTGTAGAATGATGTGTAGAAAGATGTGCAGAATGACGCGTAGAATGATGTGTAGAAAGATGTGTAGAATGATGTGAAGAATGTTGAGTAGAATGATGCGCAGAATGTTGCGTAGAATGATGTGTAGAATGATTTGTAGAATGATGGGTAAATCATGTGGTGCAGAATGATGTGCAGAATGATGTGTAGAATTTTGTGTAGAATGATTTGTAGAATGACGTGTTGAAAGATGTGTAGATTGATGTGCAGAATGTTGTGTAGAATGATGTGTTGAAAGATGTGTAGAATGATGTGTAGAATGTTGCGTAGAATGATGCGTAGAATGATGTGTAGAATGATGAGTAGAATGATGTGTAGAATGAAGTTGTGTAGATTGATGTGTAGAATGATGTGTAGAATGATGTGTAGAATAATTTGAAGAATGATGTGTTGAAAGATGTGTAGAATGATAGGTAGAATGATGTGTAGAATGATGTGTCGAATGATATGTAGATTGATGTGTAGAATGATGTGTAGAATGATGTGTAGAATGATGTGTAGAATGATGTGTAGAATGATGTGCAGATTGTTGAGTAGAATGACGTGTAGAATGATGTGTAGACTGATGTGTAGAATGATGTGTAGAATGATGTGTAGAAAGATGTGTGGAATGACGTGTTGAAAGATGTGTAAAATGATGTGCAGAATGATATGTAGAATGAAGTGTAGAATAATGTGCAGAATGATGTGTAAATCATGTGGTGTAGAATGATGTGCAGAATGATGTGTAGAATTATGTGTCGAATGATTTGTAGAATGATTTGTTGAAAGATGTGTATAATGATGCGTAGAATGACGTGTAGAATGATGTGTAGAATGATGTGTAGAATGAAGTTGTGTCGATTGATGTGTAGAATGATGTGTAGAATGATGTGTAGAATAATTTGAAGAATGATGTGTTGAAAGATGTGTAGAATGATGCGTTGAATGATGTGCAGAATATTGTGTTGAATGATTTGTAGAATGACGTGTTGAAAGATGTGTAGATTGATGTGCAGAATGTTGTGTAGAATTTTGTGTAGAATGATTTGTAGAATGACGTGTTGAAAGATGTGTAGATTGATGTGCAGAATGTTGTGTAGAATGATGTGTTGAAAGATGTGTAGAATGATGTGTAGAATGTTGCGTAGAATGATGCGTAGAATGATTTGTAGAATGATGTGTTGAAAGATGTGTAGAATGATGTGTAGAGTGCTACGTGGAATTATGCGTAGAATGATGTGTAGAATGATGAGTAGAATGATGTGTAGAATGGAGTTGTGTAGATTGATGTGTAGAATGATGTGTAGAATGATGCGTAGAATAATTTGAAGAATGATGTGTTGAAAGATGTGTAGAATGATACGTAGATTGATGTGTAGAATGATGTGTAGAATGATGTGCAGAATGATGTGTAGAATGATGTGTAGAATGATGTGTTGAAAGATGTGCAGAATGATGTGTAGAATGATGTGCAGAATGATGTGTAGAATGATGTATAGAATGATGTGTAAATCATGTGGTGTAGAATGATGAGCAGATTGTTGAGTAGAATGATGTGTAGAATGATGTGTAGAATGATGTGTAGAATTATGTGTAGAAAGATGTGCAGATTGATGTGTAGAATGATGTGTAGAATGATGTGTCGAATAATTTGAAGAATGATGTGTTGAAAGATGTGTAGAATGATGTGTAGAATGATGTGTAGAATGATGTGCAGATTGATGAGTAGAATGATGTGTAGAATGATGTGTAGAATAATGTGTAGAAAGATGTGTAGAATTATGTGTCGAATGATGTGTAGAATGATGCGTAGAATGATTCGTAGAATGATGTGTAGATTGATGTGTAGAATGATGTGCAGTATAATGTGTTGAAAGATGTGTAGAATGATGTGTAGAATGATGTGTAGAATTATGTGCAGAATGATTTGTAGAATGATGTGTTGAAAGATGTGTAGAATGATGTGCAGAATGATACGTAGAATGATGTGTAGAATGATGTGTAGAATGATGTGCAGAATGATGTGTAGAATGATGTGTAGAATGATGTGTAGAATGATGTGCAGATTGATGTGCAGAATGATCTGTAGAATGATGTGTAGAATGATGTGTAGAATGATGCGTAGACTGATGTGTAGAATGATGTGCAGAATGATGTGCAGATTGATGTGTCGAAAGATGTATAGAATGATGCGTAAAATGATGTGTAGAAAGATGTATAGAATGATGCGTAGAATGATGTGTAGAATGAAGTGTAGAATGATGTGCAGATTGATGTGTCGAATGATGTGTAGAATGTTGTTCTGAATGATGTGTAGAAAGATGTGTAGAATGATGCGTAGAATGATGCGTAGAATGATGTGTAGAATGATGTGTAGAATGCTGTGCAGATTGATGTGTCGAATGATGTGTAGAATGATGGGTTGAATGATGTGTAGAATGATGTCTCGAATGATGTGTAAATCATGTGGTGTAGAATGATGTGTAGAATGACGTGGAGAATTATGTGCAGAATGATTTGTAGAATGATGTGTTGAAAGATGTGTAGAATGATATGTTGAATGATACGTAGAATGATGTGTAGAATGATGTGTAGAATGATGTGTAGAATGATGTGTTGAATGATGTGTAGAATGATGTCTAAATGATGTGGTGTGGAACGATGTGTAGAATGATGTGTAGAATTATGTGCAGAATGATTTGTAGAATGATGTGTTGAAAGATGTGTAGAATGATATGTTGAATGATACGTGGAATGATGTGTAGAATGATGTGTAGAATGATGTGTAGCATGATGTGTAGAATGATGTGTAGAATAATGTGCAGATTGATGTGCAGAATGATGTGCAGAATGATGTGTAGAATGATGTGTAGAAAAATGTGTAGAATGTTGCATAGAATGATGTGTAGAATGATGTGCAGAATGATGCGTAGAATGATGTGTAGAAAGATGTGTAGAATGATGTTATGTAGAATGATGCGTAGGATGATGTGCAGAATGACGTTTAGAATGATGTATAGAATGATGCGCAGAATAACGTGTTGAATTATGTGTAGAATGTTGCGTAGAATGATGCGTAGAATGACGTGTAGAATGATGTGTGGAATGATGTGTTAATCATGTGGTGTAGAATGATGTGTAGCATGATGTGTAGAATTTTGTGTAGAATGATTTGTAGAATGACGTGTTGAAAGATGTGTAGATTGATGTGTAGAATGTTGTGCAGAATGATGTGTTGAAAGATGTGTAGAATGATGTGTAGAATGTTGCGTAGAATGATGCATAGAATGAATTGAAGAATGAT
This sequence comes from Pristiophorus japonicus, assembly GCF_044704955.1. Lineage (NCBI taxonomy): Eukaryota > Metazoa > Chordata > Chondrichthyes > Pristiophoridae > Pristiophorus > Pristiophorus japonicus. The sequence continues at coordinate 2,300,166 of NC_092001.1, forward strand.
GTGTAGAATGATGTGTAAATCATGTGGTGTAGAATGATGTGTAGAATTATGTGTAGAATGATTTGGAGAATGATGTGTTGAAAGATGCGTAGAATGATGTGTAGAATGATGAGTAGAATGATGTGTAGAATGAAGTTGTGCAGATTGATGTGTAGAATGATGTGTAGAATTATGTGCAGAATAATTTGAATAATGATGTGTTGAAAGATGAGTAAATGATACGTAGAATGATGTGCAGATTGTTGAGTAGAATGATGTGCAGAATGATGTGTAGACTGATGTGTAGAATGATGTGTAGAATTACATGCAGAATGATTTGTAGAATGATGTGTAGAATGATGTGCAGATTGGTGTGCAGAATGATGTGTAGAATCATGTGTAGAATGATGTGTAGAAAGATGTGTTGAATGCTGTATAGAATGATGTGTAGAATGACGAGTGGAATGATTTGTAGATTGATGTGTAGAATGATGTGTAGATTGATGTGTAGAATGATGTGTAACATGATGCGTAGAATGATGTGTAGAATGATGTGTAGAATGATGTGCAGATTGATGTGTCGAATGATGTGTAGAATGATATGTGGAATGATGTGTAGAAAGTTGTGTAGAATGATGCGCAGAATGATGTGTAGAAAGATGCGCAGAATGATGCGTAGAATGATGTGTAGAATGATGTGTAGAATTATGTGCAGTTTAATGTGTCGAATGATGTGTAGAATGCTGTGTTGAATGATGTGTAGAAAGATGTGTAGAATGATGTGTAGAATGATGTGTAAAATGATGTGCAGAATGATGTGTAGAATGATGTGTAGAATGGTGTGTAGAATGATGTGCAAATCATGTGGTGTAGAATGATGTGCAGAATGATGTGTAGAATTATGTGTCGAATGATTTGTAAGAATGATTTGTTGAATGATGAGAAGAATGATGCGTAGAATGATACGAAGAATGATGTGTAGAATGATGTGTAGAATGATGTGTAGAATGAAGTTGTGTAGATTGATGTGTAGAATGAAGTTGTGTAGATTGATGTGTAAAATGATGTGTAGAATGATGTGTAGAATAATTTGAAGAATGGTGTGTTGAAAGATGTGTAGAATGATGTGTTGAATGATGCGTAGAATGAAGCGTAGAATGATGCGTAGAATGATGTGCAGAATGATGTGTAGAATGATGTGTAGAATGAAGTTGTGTAGATTGATGTGTAAAATGATGTGTAGAATGATGTGTAGAATAATTTGAAGAATGATGTGTTGAAAGATGTGTAGAATGATGCGTTGAATGATGCGTAGAATGATGCGTAGAATGATGCGTAGAATGATGTGTAGAATGATGTGTAGAATGATGTGCAGAATAATGTGTTGAATGATGTGTAGAATGATGTCTCGAATGATGTGTAAATCATGTGTTGTAGAATGATGTGTAGAATGATGTGTAGAATTATGTGCAGAATGATTTTTAGAATGACGTGTTGAAAGATGTGAAGAATGATATGTTGAATGATACGTAGAATGATGTGTAGAATGATGCGTAGAAAGATGTGTAGAATGGTGCATAGAATGATGTGTAGAATGATGTGTGGAATGATTTGTAGAGTGATGTGTAGAATGATGTGTAGATTGATGTGTCGAAAGATGTGTAGAATGATGCGCAGAATGATTTGTAGATTGATGTGTAGAATGATGCCTAGAATGATGTGTAGAAAGCTGTGTAGAATGATGTGCAGAATGTTGAGTAGAACGATGCGTAAAATGATGTGTAGAATGATGTGTAGAATGATGTTGTGTAGAATGATGTGTCGGATGATGTGAAGAATGACGTGCAGAATGATGTATAGAATGATGCGCAGAAAAATGTGTAGAATTATGTGTAGAATGATGCGTAGAATGATGTGTAGAATGATGTGTAGAATGATGTGTAAATCATGTGGTGTAGAATGATGTGTAGAATGAGGTGTAGAATTTTGTGTAGAATGATTTGTAGAATGATGTGTTGAAAGATGTGTAGATTGATGTGTAGAATGTTGTGTAGAATGATGTGTTGAAAGATGTGTAGAATGATGTGTAGAATGTTGCGTAGAATGATGCATAGAATGAATTCTAGAATGATGTGTAGAATGATGTGTAGAATTAGGCGTAGAATGATTTGTAGAATGTTGTGTTGAAAGATGTTTCGAATGATACGTAGAATGATGCGTAGAATGATGCGTAGAATGATGTGTAGAATGATGTGTCGAATGATATGTAGATTGATGTGTAGAATGAAGTGTAGAATGATGTGCAGAATGATGTGTAGAATGATGTGGAGAATGATGTGCAGATTGTTGAGTAGAATGATGTGCAGAATGAAGTGTAGACTGATGTTTAGAATGATGTGTTGAAAGATGTGTAGAATGATACGTAGAATGATGCGTAGAATGATGCGTAGAATGATGTGTAGAATGATGTGTCGAATGATATGAAGATTGATGTGTAGAATGAAGTGTAGAATGATGTGCAGAATGATGTGTAGAATGATGTGTAGAATGATGTGCAGATTGTTGAGTAGAATGATGTGCAGAATGATGTGTAGACTGATTTGTAGATTGATGTGTAGAATGATGTGGAGAAAGATGTGTAGAATGAGGCGTAGAATGATGTGTAGAATGATGTGTAGAATGATGTGTAGAATGATACGGAGAATGATGCGTAGAATGATGTGTAGAATGAAGTTGTGTAGATTGATGGGTACAATGATGTGTAGAATGATGTGTAGAATGATGCGCAGAAAAATGTGTAGAATTATGTGTAGAATGATGCGTAGAATGATGTGTAGAATGATGTGTAGAATGATGTGTAAATCATGTGGTGTAGAATGATGTGTAGAATGAGGTGTAGAATTTTGTGTAGAATGATTTGTAGAATGATGTGTTGAAAGATGTGTAGATTGATGTGTAGAATGTTGTGTAGAATGATGTGTTGAAAGATGTGTAGAATGATGTGTAGAATGTTGCGTAGAATGATGCATAGAATGAATTCTAGAATGATGTGTAGAATGATGTGTAGAATTAGGCGTAGAATGATTTGTAGAATGTTGTGTTGAAAGATGTTTCGAATGATACGTAGAATGATGCGTAGAATGATGCGTAGAATGATGTGTAGAATGATGTGTCGAATGATATGTAGATTGATGTGTAGAATGAAGTGTAGAATGATGTGCAGAATGATGTGTAGAATGATGTGGAGAATGATGTGCAGATTGTTGAGTAGAATGATGTGCAGAATGAAGTGTAGACTGATGTTTAGAATGATGTGTTGAAAGATGTGTAGAATGATACGTAGAATGATGCGTAGAATGATGCGTAGAATGATGTGTAGAATGATGTGTAGAATGATGTGTAGAATGATGTGCAGATTGTTGAGTAGAATGATGTGCAGAATGATGTGTAGACTGATTTGTAGATTGATGTGTAGAATGATGTGAAGAAAGATGTGTAGAATGAGGCGTAGAATGATGTGTAGAATGATGTATAGAATGATGTGTAGAATGATACGGTGAATGATGCGTAGAATGATGTGTAGAATGAAGTTGTGTAGATTGATGGGTACAATGATGTGTAGAATGATGTGTAGAATAATTTGAATAATGATGTGTTGAAAGATGTGTAGAATGATACGTAGAATCATGCGTAGAATGATGCGTAGAATGATGTGTAAATCATGTGGTGTAGAATGATGTGTAGAATGATGTGTAGAATTATATGTAGAATTATTTGTAGTATGATGTGTAGAATGAGGTGCAGATTGGTGAGCAGAATGATGTGTAGAATGATGTGTAGAATGATGTGTAGAAAGATGTGTAGAATGGTGCATAGAATGATGTGTAGAATGACGTGAGGAATGATTTGTAGAATGATGTCTAGAATGATGTGTAGATTGATGTGTAGAATGATGTGTAGAATGATGCGTACAATGATTTGTAGAATGATCTGTAGAATGATGTGCAGATTGATTTGTCGAATGATGCGCAGAATGATGTGTAGAATGATGTGTAGAAAGTTGTCTAGAATGATGCGTAGAATGATGTGTAGAAAGATGAGTAGAATGATGCGTAGAATGATGTGTAGAATGATGTGTAGAATGATTTGCAGATTGATGTGTCGAATGATGTGTAGAATGATGTGTAGAATCATGCGTAGAATGATGTGTAGAAAGATGCGTAGAATGATGCGTAGAATGATGTGTAGAATGATGTGTAGAATGATGTGCAGATTGATGTGTCGAATGATGAGTAGAATGATGTGCAGAATGATGTGTAGAAAGATGCGTAGAATTATGCGTAGAATGATCTGTAGAATGATGTGTAGAATGATGTGTAGATTGACGTGTAGAATGGTGTGTAGAGTGATGGGTAGAATGATGTGTTGAAATAGATGTCGAATGATGCGAAGAATGATGTGTAGAATGATGTGTAAAATGAAATGCAGAATGAAGTGTAGAATGATGTGTAGAATGATGTGTAGAATGATGTGTAAATCATGTGGTGTAGAATGATGTGCAGAATGATGTGTAGAATTATGTGTCGAATGATTTGTAGAATGATAAGTTGAAAGATGTGTAGAATGATGCGTAGAGTGATACGAAGAATGATGCGTAGAATGATTTGTAGAATGATGTGTAGAATGATGTGTAGATTGATGTGTAAAATGATGTGTAGAATGATGCGTAGAATGATGTGTAAATCATGTGGTGTAGAATGATGTGTAGAATGATGTGTAGAATTATGTGCAGAATGATTTGTAGACTGATGTGTTGAAAGATGTGTGGAATGATTTGTTGAATGATACGTAGAATGACGTGTAGAATGATGTGTATAATGATGTGTAGAATGATGTCTAGAATGATGTGTAGAATGATGTGTAGAATAATGTGCAGATTGATGTGCAGAATGATGTGTAGAATGATGTGTAGAAAGATATGTAGAAAGATGTGTAGAATGGTGCATAGAATGACGTGTAGAATGATGTGTGGAATGATTTGTAGAATGTTGTGTAGAATAATGTGTTGAAAGATGTGTAGAATGATGTGTAGAATGTTGCGTAGAATGATGCATAGAATGATGTGTAGAATGATGTGTAGAATGATTTGTAAATCATGTGGTGTAGAATGATGTGTATAATTTTGTGTAGAATGATTTGTAGAATGATGTGTTGAAAGATGTGTAGATTGATGTGTAGAATGTTGTGTAGAATAATGTGTTGAAAGATGTGTAGAATGTGTGTAGAATGTTGCGTAGAATGATGCGTAGAATGATGTGTAGAATGATGTGTAGAATGATTTGTAAATCATGTGGTGTAGAATGATGTGTAGAATTTTGTGTAGAATGATTTGTGGAATGATGTGTTGAAAGATGTGTAGATTGATGTGTAGAATGTTGTGTAGAATGATGTGTTGAAAGATGTGTAGAATGGTGTATAGAATGTTGGGTAGAATGATGCGTAGAATGACTCGTAGAATGATGTGCAGAATGATGTGTAAATCATGTGGTGTAGAATGGTGTGTAGAATGATGTGTAGAATTATCTGTAGAATGATTTGTAGAATGACGTGTTGAAAGATGTGTAGAATGATATGTAGAATGATACGTAGACTGATGCGTAGAATGATGTGTAGAATGATGAGTAGAATGATGCGTAGAATGAAGTTGTGTAGATTGATGTGTAGAATGATGTGCAGAATGATGTGTAGAATGATGTGTAGAATGATGTGCAAATTGTTGAGTAGAATGATGTGTAGAATGATGTGTAGAATGATGTATAGAATGATGTGTAGAATGACGTGTATGAAGATATGTATAATGACGTGTAGAATGATGTGTAGAATGATGTATAGAATGATGCGAAGAATGATGTGTAGAATAATGCGTAGAATGATGTGCAGAATAATGTTTTGAATCATGTGTAGAATGATGTGTAGAATGATGTGTAAATCAAGTGGTGTAGAATGATGTGTAGAATGCTGTGTCGAATGACGTGTGGAATGATTTGTAGAATGATGCGTAGAATGATGTGTAGATTGATGTGTAGAATGATGTGTAGAATGATGCGGAGAATGATGTGTAGAATGATGTATAGAATGACGTGCAGATTGATGTGTTGAATGATGTGTAGAATGATGTGTAGAATGATGTGTAGAAAGATGTGCAAAATAATGCGCAGAATGATGTGTCGAACGATGTGTAGAATGATGCGTAGAATGATGTGTAGAATGATGTGTAGAATGAAGTGCAGATTGATGTGTCGAATGATGTGTCGAATGATGTGTAGAATGATGAGTAGAATGATGTGTAGAAAGATGTGTTCAATGATGCGTAGAATGACGTGTAGAATGATGTGGAGAATGATGTGTAGAATGTTGTGCAGAATGTTGTTTAGAATGATGTGTAAAATGAGGTTTGGAAGGATGTCTATAATGATGTGTGCAATGATGTGTAGAATGCTGTGTAGAATGATGTATCAAATGATGTGTTGAATGATGATGTGTAGAATGATGTGTAGAATGATGTGTAGAATGATGTGCAGAATGATGTATAGAATGATGTGCAGAATGTGGTGTAGCACGATGTTGTTCAGAATGATGGGTAGAATGACGTTTTAGAATGATTTGTAGAATGATGTAGAATGATTTGTAGATTGTTGTGTAGAATGATGTGTAGAATGATGCGTAGAATGATGTGTAGAATGATGAGTAGAATGATGTGCAGATTGACGTGTCGAATGATGTGAAGAATGATGTGTAGTATGATGTGCAGAATGATGTGTCGAATTATGTGTAGAATGATGTGTAGAATTATGTCTAGAAAGTTGTGTAGAATGATGCGTCGAATGACGTGTAGAATGATGTGTAGAATGATGTGCAGATTGATGTGTAGAATGATGTGTAGAATGATGTGTAGATTGATGTATTGAAAGATGAGTCGAATGATGCGTTGAATGATGTGTAGAATGATGTGCAGAATTATGTGCAGAATGATTTGTGGAATGATGTGCTGAAAGATGTGTAGAATGATGTGTAGAATGATACGTAGAATGATGCGTAGTATGATGCGTGGAATGATGTGTAGAAGGGTGTGCAGAATGATGTGTAAAATAATTTGAAGAATGATGTGTTGAAAGATGCGTCGAATGATGCGTAGAATGATGCGTAGAATGATGCGTAGAAGGATGCGTAGAATGATGTGTAGAATGATGTGTAGAATGATGTCCAGAATAATGTGTTGAATGAGGTGTAGAATGATGTCTAGAATGATGTGTAAATCATGTGGTGTAGAATGATGTGTAGAATGATGTGTAGAATTATGTGCAGAATGATTTGTAGAATGATGTGTGGAATGATGTGCAGATTGGTGTGCAGAATGATATGTAGAAAGATGTGTAGAATGGTGCATAGAATGATGTGTAGAATGACGTGTGGAATGATTTGTAGAATGATGTGTCGAATGATGTGTAGAATGATGTGTAGAATGATGTGTAGAATGATGTGTAAATCATGTGGTGTAGAATGATGTGTAGAATGAGGTGTAGAATTTTGTGTAGAATGATTTGTAGAATGATGTGTTGAAAGATGTGTTGATTGATGTGTAGAATGTTGTGAAGAATGATGTGTTGAAAGATGTGTAGAATGATGTGTAGAATGTTGCGTAGAATGATGCATAGAATGAATTCTAGAATGATGTGTAGAATGATGTGTAAATCATGTGGTGTAGAATGATGTGTAGAATGATGTGTAGAATTAGGCGTAGAATGATTTGTAGAATGTTGTGTTGAAAGATGTTTCGAATGATACGTAGAATGATGCGTAGAATGTTGCGTAGAATGATGTGTAGTATGATGTGTCGAATGATGTGTAGAATGATGTGGAGAATGATGTGCAGATTGTTGAGTAGAATGATGTGCAGAATGATGTGTAGACTGATGTTTAGAATGATGTGTTGAAAGATGTGTAGAATGATACGTAGAATGATGCGTAGAATGATGCGTAGAATGATGTGTAGAATGATGTGTCGAATGATATGAAGATTGATGTGTAGAATGAAGTGTAGAATGATGTGCAGAATGATGTGTAGAATGATGTGTAGAATGATGTGCAGATTGTTGAGTAGAATGATGTGCAGAATGATGTGTAGACTGATTTGTAGAATGATGTGTAGAATGATGTGGAGAAAGATGTGTAGAATGAGGCATAGAATGATGTGTAGAATGATGTATAGAATGATGTGTAGAATGATACGGAGAATGATGCGTAGAATGATGTGTAGAATGAAGTTGTGTAGATAGATGGGTACAATGATGTGTAGAATGATGTGTAGAATAATTTGAATAATGATGTGTTGAAAGATGTGTAGAATGATACGTAGAATGATGCGTAGAATGATGCGTAGAATGATGTGTAAATCATGTGGTGTAGAATGATGTGTAGAATGATGTGTAGAATTATATGTAGAATGATTTGTAGTATGATGTGTAGAATGAGGTGCAGATTGGTGAGCAGAATGATGTGTAGAATGATGTGTAGAATGATGTGTAGAAAGATGTGTAGAATGGTGCATAGAATGATGTGTAGAATGACGTGAGGAATGATTTGTAGAATGATGTCTAGAATGATGTGTAGATTGATGTGTAGAATGATGTGTAGAATGATGCGTAGAATGATGTGTAGAATGATGTGTAGAATGATGTGCAGATTGATTTGTCGAATGATGCGCAGAATGATGTGTAGAATGATGTGTAGAAAGTTGTCTAGAATGATGCGTAGAATGATGTGTAGAAAGATGAGTAGAATGATGCGTAGAATGACGTGTAGAATGATGTGTAGAATGATTTGCAGATTGATGTGTCGAATGATGTGTAGAATGATGTGTAGAATCATGCGTAGAATGATGTGTAGAAAGATGCGTAGAATGATGCGTAGAATGATGTGTAGAATGATGTGTAGAATGATGTGCAGATTGATGTGTCGAATGATGAGTAGAATGATGTGCAGAATGATGTGTAGAAAGATGCGTAGAATTATGCGTAGAATGATCTGTAGAATGATGTGTAGAATGATGTGTAGATTGATGTGTAGAATGGTGTGTAGAGTGATGGGTAGAATGATGTGTTGAAATAGATGTCGAATGATGCGAAGAATGATGTGCAGAATGATGTGTAAAATGAAATGCAGAATGAAGTGTAGAATGATGTGTAGAATGATGTGTAGAATGATGTGTAAATCATGTGGTGTAGAATGATGTGCAGAATGATGTGTAGAATTATGTGTCGAATGATTTGTAGAATGATTAGTTGAAAGATGTGTAGAATGATGCATAGAATGATACGAAGAATGATGCGTAGAATGATTTGTAGAATGATGTGTAGAATGATGTGTAGATTGATGTGTAGAATGATGTGTAGAATGATGCGTAGAATGATGTGTACATCATGTGGTGTAGAATGATGTGTAGAATGATGTGTAGAATTATGTGCAGAATGATTTGTAGACTGATGTGTTGAAAGATGTGTGGAATGATTTGTTGAATGATACGTAGAATGACGTGTAGAATGATGTGTATAATGATGTGTAGAATGATGTCTAGAATGATGTGCAGAATGATGTGTAGAATAATGTGCAGATTGATGTGCAGAATGATGTGTAGAATTATGTGTAGAATGATATGTAGAAAGATGTGCAGAATGGTGCATAGAATGACGTGTAGAATGATGTGTGGAATGATTTGTAGAATGTTGTGTAGAATAATGTGTTGAAAGATGTGTAGAATGATGTGTAGAATGTTGCGTAGAATGATGCGTAGAATGATGTGTAGAATGATGTGTAGAATGATTTGTAAATCATGTGGTGTAGAATGATGTGTAGAATTTTGTGTAGAATTATTTGTAGAATGATGTGTTGAAAGATGTGTAGATTGATGTGTAGAATGTTGTGTAGAATGATGTGTTGAAAGATGTGTAGAATGGTGTATAGAATGTTGCGTAGAATGATGCGTAGAATGACTCGTAGAATGATGTGCAGAATGATGTGTAAATCATGTGGTGTAGAATGGTGTGTAGAATGATGTGTAGAATTATCTGTAGAATGATACGTAGACTGATGTGTAGAATGATGTGTAGAATGATGTGCAAATTGTTGAGTAGAATGATGTGTAGAATGATGTGTAGAATGATGTATACAATGATGTGTAGAATGACGTGTATGAAGATGTGTATAATGACGTGTAGAATGATGTGTATAATGATGTATAGAATGATGCGAAGAACGATGTGTAGAATAATGCGTAGAATGATGTGCAGAATAATGTTTTGAATCATGTGTAGAATGATGTGTAGAATGATGTGTAAATCATGTGGTGTAGAATGATGTGTAGAATGCTGTGTAGAATGACGTGTGGAATGATTTGTAGAATGATGCGTAGAATGATGTGTAGATTGATGTGTAGAATGATGTGTAGAATGATGCGGAGAATGATGTGTAGAATGATGTGTAGAATGACGTGCAGATTGATGTGTTGAATGATGTGTAGAATGATGTGTAGAATGATGTGTAGAAAGATGTGCAAAAAATGCGCAGAATGATGTGTCGAACGATGTGTAGAATGATGCGTAGAATGATGTGTAGTATGATGTGTAGAATGAAGTGCAGATTGATGTGTCGAATGATGTGTCGAATGATGTGTAGAATGATGAGTAGAATGATGTGTAGAAAGATGTGTTCAATGATGCGTAGAATGATGTGTAGAATGATGTGGAGAATGATGTGTAGAATGTTGTGCAGAATGTTGTTTAGAATGATGTGTAAAATGAGGTTTGGAAGGATGTCTATAATGATGTGTGCAATGATGTGTAGAATGCTGTGTAGAATGATGTATCAAATGATGTGTTGAATGATGATGTGTAGAATGATGTGTAGAATGATGTGTAGAATGATGTGCAGAATGATGTATAGAATGATGTGCAGAATGTGGTGTTGCATGATGTTGTTCAGAATGATGGGTAGAATGACGTGTAGAATGATTTGTAGAATGATGTGTAGAATGATGTGTAGATTGTTGTGTAGAATGATGTGTAGAATGATGCGTAGAATGATGTGTAGAATGATGATTGGAATGATGTGCAGATTGACGTGTCGAATGATGTGTAGAATGATGTGTAGAATGATGTGCAGAATGATGTGTCGAATTATGTGTAGAATGATGTGTAGAATTATGTCTAGAAAGTTGTGTAGAATGATGCGTCGAATGACGTGTAGAATGATGTGTAGAATGATGTGCAGATTGATGTGTAGAATGATGTGTAGAATGATGTGTAGATTGATGTGTAGAATGATGTGTAGAATGATGGGTAGAATGATGTTTTGAAAGATGAGTCGAATGATGCGTTGAATGATGTGTAGAATGATGTGCAAAATGACGTGCAGAATGATGTGTAGAATGATGTGTAAATCATGTGGTGTAGAATGATGTGCAGAATGAAGTGCAGAATTATGTGCAGAATGTTTTGTAGACTGATGTGTTGAAAGATGTGTGGAATGATTTGTTGAATGATACGTAGAATGACGTGTAGAACGATGTGTATAATGATGTGTAGAATGATGTCTAGAATGATGTGTAGAATGATGTGTAGAATAATGTGCAGATTGATGTGCAGAATGATATGTAGAATGATGTGTAGAATGATATGTAGAAAGATGTGTAGAATGGTGCATAGAATGACGTGTAGAATGATGTGTGGAATGATTTGTAGAATGTTGTGTAGAATAATGTGTTGAAAGATGTGTAGAATGATGTGTAGAATGTTGCGTAGAATGATGCGTAGAATGATGTGTAGAATGATGTGTAGAATGATTTGTAAATCATGTGGTGTAGAATGATGTGTAGAATTTTGTGTAGAATGATTTGTAGAATGATGTGTTGAAAGATGTGTAGATTGATGTGTAGAATGTTGTGTAGAATGATGTGTTGAAAGATGTGTAGAATGGTGTATAGACTGTTGGGTAGAATGATGCGTAGAATGACTCGTAGAATGATGTGCAGAATGATGTGTAAATCATGTGGTGTAGAATGGTGTGTAGAATGATGTGTAGAATTATCTGTAGAATGATTTGTAGAATGACGTGTTGAAAGATGTGTAGAATGATCTGTAGAATGATACGTAGACTGATGCGTAGAATGATGTGCAGAATGATGAGTAGAATGATGCGTAGAATGAAGTTGTGTAGATTGATGTGTAGAATGATGTGCAGAATGATGTGTAGAATGATGTGTAGAATGATGTGCAAATTGTTGAGTAGAATGATGTGTAGAATGATGTGTAGAATGATGTATAGAATGATGTGTAGAATGACGTGTATGAAGATGTGTATAATGACGTGTAGAATGATGTGTAGAATGATGTATAGAATGATGCGAAGAATGATGTGTAGAATAATGCGTAGAATGATGTGCAGAATAATGTTTTGAATCATGTGTAGAATGATGTGTAGAATGATGTGTAAATCTTGTGGTGTAGAATGATGTGTAGAATGCTGTGTAGAATGACGTGTGGAATGATTTGTAGAATGATGCGTAGAATGATGTGTAGATTGATGTGTAGAATGATGTGTAGAATGATGCGGAGAATGATGTGTAGAATGATGTGTAGAATGACGTGCAGATTGATGTGTTGAATGATGTGTAGAATGATGTGTAGAATGATGTGTAGAAAGATGAGTAGAATGATGTGTAGAAAGATGTGTTCAATGATGCGTAGAATGATGTGTAGAATGATGTGGAGAATGATGTGTAGAATGTTGTGCAGAATGTTGTTTAGAATGATGTGTAAAATGAGGTTTGGAAGGATGTCTATAATGATGTGTGCAATGATGTGTAGAATGCTGTGTAGAATGATGTATCAAATGATGTGTTGAATGATGATGTGTAGAATGATGTGTAGAATGATGTGTAGAATGATGTGCAGAATGATGTATAGAATGTTGTGCAGAATGTGGTGTAGCATGATGTTGTTCAGAATGATGGGTAGAATGACGTGTAGAATGATTTGTAGAATGATGTGTAGAATGATGTGTAGATTGTTGTGTAGAATGATGTGTAGAATGATGCGTAGAATGATGTGTAGAATGATGAGTAGAATGATGTGCAGATTGACGTGTCGAATGATGTGTAGAATGATGTGTAGAATGATGTGCAGAATGATGTGTCGAATTATGTGTAGAATGATGTGTAGAATTATGTCTAGAAAGTTGTGTAGAATGATGCGTCGAATGACGTGTAGAATGATGTGTAGAATGATGTGCAGATTGATGTGTAGAATGATGTGTAGAATGATGTGTAGATTGATGTGTAGAATGATGTGTAGAATGATGGGTAGAATGATGTTTTGAAAGATGAGTCGAATGATGCGTTGAATGATGTGTAGAATGATGTGCAAAATGACGTGCAGAATGATGTGTAGAATGATGTGTAAATCATGTGGTGTAGAATGATGTGCAGAATGATGTGCAGAATTATGTGCAGAATGATTTGTGGAATGATGTGCTGAAAGATGTGTAGAATGATGTGTAGAATGATACGTAGAATGATGCACAGTATGATGCGTGGAATGATGTGTAGAATGATGTGCAGAATGATGTGTAAAATAATTTGAAGAATGATGTGTTGAAAGATGCGTCGAATGATGCGTAGAATGATGCGTAGAATGATGTGCAGAATGATGTGTAAATCATGTGGTGTAGAATGATGTGTAGAATGAGGTGTAGAATTTTGTGTAGAATGATTTGTAGAATGATGTGTTGAAAGATGTGTAGATTGATGTGTAGAATGTTGTGAAGAATGATGTGTTGAAAGATGTGTAGAATGATGTGTAGAATGTTGCGTAGAATGATGCATTGAATGAATTCTAGAATGATGTGTAGAATGATGTGTAAATCATGTGGTGTAGAATGATGTGTAGAATGATGTGTAGAATTAGGTGAAGAATGATTTGTAGAATGTTGTGTTGAAAGATGTTTCGAATGATACGTAGAATGATGCGTAGAATGATGCGTAGAATGATGTGTAGAATGATGTGTCGAATGATGTGTAGAATGATGTGGAGAATGATGTGCAGATTGTTGAGTAGAATGATGTGCAGAATGATGTGTAGACTGATGTTTAGAATGATGTGTTGAAAGATGTGTAGAATGATACGTAGAATGATGCGTAGAATGATGCGTAGAATGATGTGTAGAATGATGTGTCGAATGATATGAAGATTGATGTGTAGAATGAAGTGTAGAATGACGTGCAGAATGATGTGTAGAATGATGTGTAGAATGATGTGCAGATTGTTGAGTAGAATGATGTGCAGAATGATGTGTAGACTGATTTGTAGAATGATGTGTAGAATGATGTGGAGAAAGATGTGTAGAATGAGGCGTAGAATGATGTGTAGAATGATGTATAGAATGATGTGTAGAATGATACGGAGAATGATGCGTAGAATGATGTGTAGAATGAAGTTGTGTAGATTGATGGGTACAATGATGTGTAGAATGATGTGTAGAATAATTTGAATAATGATGTGTTGAAAGATGTGTAGAATGATACGTAGAATGATGCGTAGAATGATGCGTAGAATGATGTGTAAATCATGTGGTGTAGAATGATGTGTAGAATGATGTGTAGAATTATATGTAGAATGATTTGTAGTATGATGTGTAGAATGAGGTGCAGATTGGTGAGCAGAATGATGTGTAGAATGATGTGTAGAATGATGTGTAGAAAGATGTGTAGAATGGTGCATAGAATGATGTGTAGAATGACGTGAGGAATGATTTGTAGAATGATGTCTAGAATGATGTGTAGATTGATGTGTAGAATGATGTGTAGAATGATGCGTAGAATGATGTGTAGAATGATGTGTAGAATGATGTGCAGATTGATTTGTCGAATGATGCGCAGAATGATGTGTAGAATGATGTGTAGAAAGTTGTCTAGAATGATGCGTAGAATGATGTGTAGAAAGATGAGTAGAATGATGCGTAGAATGACGTGTAGAATGATGTGTAGAATGATATGCAGATTGATGTGTCGAATGATGTGTAGAATGATGTGTAGAATCATGCGTAGAATGATGTGTAGAAAGATGCGTAGAATGATGCGTAGAATGATGTGTAGAATGATGTGTAGAATGATGTGCAGATTGATGTGTCGAATGATGAGTAGAATGATGTGCAGAATGATGTGTAGAAAGATGCGTAGAATTATGCGTAGAATGATCTGTAGAATGATGTGTAGAATGATGTGTAGATTGATGTGTAGAATGGTGTGTAGAGTGATGGGTAGAATGATGTGTTGAAATAGATGTCGAATGATGCGAAGAATGATGTGCAGAATGAATTGTAAAATGAAATGCAGAATGAAGTGTAGAATGATATGTAGAATGATGTGTAGAATGATGTGTAAATCATGTGGTGTAGAATGATGTGCAGAATGATGTGTAGAATTATGTGTCGAATGATTTGTAGAATGATTAGTTGAAAGATGTGTGGAATGATGCGTAGAATGATACGAAGAATGATGCGTAGAATGATTTGTAGAATGATGTGTAGAATGATGTGTAGATTGATGTGTAGAATGATGTGTAGAATGATGCGTAGAATGATGTGTACATCATGTGGTGTAGAATGATGTGAAGAATGATGTGTAGAATTATGTGCAGAATGATTTGTAGACTGATGTGTTGAAAGATGTGTGGAATGATTTGTTGAATGATACGTAGAATGACGTGTAGAATGATGTGTATAATGATGTGTAGAATGATGTCTAGAATGATGTGTAGAATGATGTGTAGAATAATGTGCAGATTGATGTGCAGAATGATGTGTAGAATTATGTGTAGAATGATATGTAGAAAGATGTGTAGAATGGTGCATAGAATGACGTGTAGAATGATGTGTGGAATGATTTGTAGAATGTTGTGTAGAATGATGTGTAGAATGATGTGTAGAATAATGTGCAGATTGATGTGCAGAATGATGTGTAGAATTATGTGTTGAATGATGTGTAGAATGATGTGTAGAATGTTGCGTAGAATGATGCGTAGAATGATGTGTAGAATGATGTGTAGAATGATTTGTAAATCATGTGGTGTAGAATGATGTGTAGAATTTTGTGTAGAATGATTTGTAGAATGATGTGTTGAAAGATGTGTAGATTGATGTGTAGAATGTTGTGTAGAATGATGTGTTGAAAGATGTGTAGAATGGTGTATAGAATGTTGCGTAGAATGATGCGTAGAATGACTCGTAGAATGATGTGCAGAATGATGTGTAAATCATGTGGTGTAGAATGGTGTGTAGAATGATGTGTAGAATTATCTGTAGAATGATTTGTAGAATGACGTGTTGAAAGATGTGTAGAATGATCTGTAGAATGATACGTAGACTGATGTGTAGAATGATGTGTAGAATGATGTGCAAATTGTTGAGTAGAATGATGTGTAGAATGATGTGTAGAATGATGTATACAATGATGTGTAGAATGACGTGTATGAAGATGTGTATAATGACGTGTAAAATGATGTGTATAATGATGTATAGAATGATGCGAAGAACGATGTGTAGAATAATGCGTAGAATGATGTGCAGAATAATGTTTTGAATCATGTGTAGAATGATGTGTAGAATGATGTGTAAATCATGTGGTGTAGAATGATGTGTAGAATGCTGTGTAGAATGACGTGTGGAATGATTTGTAGAATGATGCGTAGAATGATGTGTAGATTGATGTGTAGAATGATGTGTAGAATGATGCGGAGAATGATGTGTAGAATGATGTGTAGAATGACGTGCAGATTGATGTGTTGAATGATGTGTAGAATGATGTGTAGAATGATGTGTAGAAAGATGTGCAAATAATGCGCAGAATGATGTGTCGAACGATGTGTAGAATGATGCGTAGAATGATGTGTAGTATGATGTGTAGAATGAAGTGCAGATTGATGTGTCGAATGATGTGTCGAATGATGTGTAGAATGATGAGTAGAATGATGTGTAGAAAGATGTGTTCAATGATGCGTAGAATGATGTGTAGAATGATGTGGAGAATGATGTGTAGAATGTTGTGCAGAATGTTGTTTAGAATGATGTGTAAAATGAGGTTTGGAAGGATGTCTATAATGATGTGTGCAATGATGTGTAGAATGCTGTGTAGAATGATGTATCAAATGATGTGTTGAATGATGATGTGTAGAATGATGTGTAGAATGATGTGTAGAATGATGTGCAGAATGATGTATAGAATGATGTGCAGAATGTGGTGTTGCATGATGTTGTTCAGAATGATGGGTAGAATGACGTGTAGAATGATTTGTAGAATGATGTGTAGAATGATGCGTCGAATGACGTGTAGAATGATGTGTAGAATGATGTGCAGATTGATGTGTAGAATGATGTGTAGAATGATGTGTAGATTGATGTGTAGAATGATGTGTAGAATGATGGGTAGAATGATGTTTTGAAAGATGAGTCGAATGATGCGTTGAATGATGTGTAGAATGATGTGCAAAATGACGTGCAGAATGATATGTAGAATGATGTGTAAATCATGTGGTGTAGAATGATGTGCAGAATGAAGTGCAGAATTATGTGCAGAATGTTTTGTAGACTGATGTGTTGAAAGATGTGTGGAATGATTTGTTGAATGATACGTAGAATGACGTGTAGAACGATGTGTATAATGATGTGTAGAATGATGTCTAGAATGATGTGTAGAATGATGTGTAGAATAATGTGCAGATTGATGTGCAGAATGATGTGTAGAATGATGTGTAGAATGATATGTAGAAAGATGTGTAGAATGGTGCATAGAATGACGTGTAGAATGATGTGTGGAATGATTTGTAGAATGTTGTGTAGAATAATGTGTTGAAAGATGTGTAGAATGATGTGTAGAATGTTGCGTAGAATGATGCGTAGAATGATGTGTAGAATGATGTGTAGAATGATTTGTAAATCATGTGGTGTAGAATGATGTGTAGAATTTTGTGTAGAATGATTTGTAGAATGATGTGTTGAAAGATGTGTAGATTGATGTGTAGAATGTTGTGTAGAATGATGTGTTGAAAGATGTGTAGAATGGTGTATAGAATGTTGGGTAGAATGATGCGTAGAATGACTCGTAGAATGATGTGCAGAATGATGTGTAAATCATGTGGTGTAGAATGGTGTGTAGAATGATGTGTAGAATTATCTGTAGAATGATTTGTAGAATGACGTGTTGAAAGATATGTAGAATGATCTGTAGAATGATACGTAGACTGATGCGTAGAATGATGTGCAGAATGATGAGTAGAATGATGCGTAGAATGAAGTTGTGTAGATTGATGTGTAGAATGATGTGCAGAATGATGTGTAGAATGATGTGTAGAATGATGTGCAAATTGTTGAGTAGAATGATGTGTAGAATGATGTGTAGAATGATGTATAGAATGATGTGTAGAATGACGTGTATGAAGATGTGTATAATGACGTGTAGAATGATGTGTAGAATGATGTATAGAATGATGCGAAGAATGATGTGTAGAATAATGCGTAGAATGATGTGCAGAATAATGTTTTGAATCATGTGTAGAATGATGTGTAGAATGATGTGTAAATCTTGTGGTGTAGAATGATGTGTAGAATGCTGTGTAGAATGACGTGTGGAATGATTTGTAGAATGATGCGTAGAATGATGTGTAGTTTGATGTGTAGAATGATGTGTAGAATGATGCGGAGAATGATGTGTAGAATGATGTGTAGAATGACGTGCAGATTGATGTGTTGAATGATGTGCAGAATGATGTGTAGAATGATGTGTAGAAAGATGTGCAAAAAATGCGCAGAATGATGTGTCGAACGATGTGTAGAATGATGCGTAGAATGATGTGTAGAATGATGTGTAGAATGAAGTGCAGATTGATGTGTCGAATGATGTGTCGAATGATGTGTAGAATGATGAGTAGAATGATGTGTAGAAAGATGTGTTCAATGATGCGTAGAATGATGTGTAGAATGATGTGGAGAATGATGTGTAGAATGTTGTGCAGAATGTTGTTTAGAATGATGTGTAAAATGAGGTTTGGAAGGATGTCTATAATGATGTGTGCAATGATGTGTAGAATGCTGTGTAGAATGATGTATCAAATGATGTGTTGAATGATGATGTGTTGAATGATGTGTAGAATGATGTGTAGAATGATGTGCAGAATGATGTATAGAATGTTGTGCAGAATGTGGTGTAGCATGATGTTGTTCAGAATGATGGGTAGAATGACGTGTAGAATGATTTGTAGAATGATGTGTAGAATGATGTGTAGATTGTTGTGTAGAATGATGTGTAGAATGATGCGTAGAATGATGTGTAGAATGATGAGTAGAATGATGTGCAGATTGAAGTGTCGAATGATGTGTAGAATGATGTGTAGAATGATGTGCAGAATGATGTGTCGAATTATGTGTAGAATGATGTGTAGAATTATGTCTAGAAAGTTGTGTAGAATGATGCGTCGAATGACGTGTAGAATGATGTGTAGAATGATGTGCAGATTGATGTGTAGAATGATGTGTAGAATGATGTGTAGATTGATGTGTAGAATGATGTGTAGAATGATGGGTAGAATGATGTTTTGAAAGATGAGTCGAATGATGCGTTGAATGATGTGTAGAATGATGTGCAAAATGACGTGCAGAATGATGTGTAGAATGATGTGTAAATCATGTGGTGTAGAATGATGTGCAGAATGATGTGCAGAATTATGTGCAGAATGATTTGTGGAATGATGTGCTGAAAGATGTGTAGAATGATGTGTAGATTGATACGTAGAATGATGCATAGTATGATGCGTGGAATGATGTGTAGAATGATGTGCAGAATGATGTGTAAAATAATTTGAAGAATGATGTGTTGAAAGATGCGTCGAATGATGCGTAGAATGATGCGTAGAATGATGCGTAGAAGGATGCGTAGAATGATGTGTAGAATGATGTGTAGAATGATGTCCAGAATAATGTGTTGAATGAGGTGTAGAATGATGTCTAGAATGATGTGTAAATCATGTGGTGTAGAATGATGTGTAGAATGATGTGTAGAATTATGTGCAGAATGATTTGTAGAATGATGTGTGGAATGATGTGCAGATTGGTGTGCAGAATGATATGGAGAAAGATGTGTAGAATGGTGCATAGAATGATGTGTAGAATGACGTGTGGAATGATTTGTAGAATGATGTGTCGAATGATGTGTAGAATGATGTGTAGAAAGATGTGTTGAATGGTACATAGAATGATGTGTAGAATGACGTGTGGAATGATTTGTAGAATGATGTGCAGAATGATGTGTAGATTGATGTGTAGAATGATGTGATAGAATGATGCGTAGAATGATGTGTAGAATGATGTGTAGAATGATGTGCAGATTGATGTGTCGAATGATGTGTAGAATGATGTGTAGAATGATGTGTAGGAAGTTGTGTAGAATGATGCGTAGAATGATGTGTAGAAAGATGTGTAGAATGATGCGTAGAATGATTTGTAGAATGATGTGTAGAATGATGTGCAGATTGATGTGTCGAATGATGTGTAGAATGATGTGTAGAATGATGTGTAGAAAGATGTGTAGAATTATGCGTAGAATGACGTGCAGAATGATGTGTAGAATGATATGTAGAATGATCTGTAGAATGATGTGTAGAATGATGTGTAGATTGATCTGCAGAATGATGTGTAGAATGCTGGGTAGAATGATGTATTGAAAGATGTGTCGAATGATGCGTAGAATGATGTGTAGAATGATGTGTACAATGATATGGAGAATGATGTGTAGAATGATGTGTAGAATGATGGGTAGAATGATGTGTTGAAAGATGTGTCGAATGATGCGTAGAATGATGCGTAGAATGATGTGTGGAATGATGTGTAAAATAATTTGAAGAATGATGTGTTGAAAGATGTGTCGAATGATGCGTAGAATGATGCGTAGAATGATGCGTAGAAGGATGCGTAGATTGATGTGTAGAATGATGTGTAGAAGGATGTGCAGAATAACGTGTTGAATGAGGTGTAGAATGATGTCTAGAATGATGTGTAAACATGTGGTGTAGAATGATGTGTAGAATGATGTGTAGAATTATGTGCAGAATAATTTGTAGAATGATGTGTAGAATGATGTGTCGAATGATTTGTAGAAAGTTGTGTAGAATGATGCGCAGAATGATGTGTAGAAAGATGTGTAGAATGATGCGTAGAATGATTTGTAGAATGATGTGTAGAACGATGTGCAGATTGGCATGCAGGTGCAGCAGGCGGTTAAGAAAGCAAATGGCATGTTGGCCTTCATAGCAAGGGGATTTGAGTGCAGGGGCAGGGAGGTGTTGCTACAGTTGTACAGGGCATTGGTGAGGCCACACCTGGAGTATTGTGTGCAGTTTTGTTCTCCTAACCTGAGGAAGGACATTCTTGCTATTGAGGGAGTGCAGCGAAGGTTCACCAGACTGATTTCCGGGATGGCGGGACTGACCTATCAAATAAGACTGGATCAACTAGGCTTGTATTCACTGGAGTTCAGAAGAATGAGAGGGGACCTCACAGAAACATTTAAAATTCTGACGGGGTTAGACAGGTTAGATGCAGGAAGAATGTTCCCAATGATGGGGAAGTCCAGGACCAGAGGTCACAGTCTAAGGATAAATGGTAAGCCATTTAGGACCGAGATGCTAAGGAACTTCTTCACCCAGGGAGTGGTGAACCTGTGGAATTCTCTCCCACAGAAAGTTGTTGAGGCCAATTCACTAAGTATATTCAAAAAGGAGTTAGATGAGGTCCTTACTACTAGGGGGATGAAGTGGTATGGCGAGAAAGCAGGAATGGGGTACTGAAGTTGAATGTTCAGCCATGAACTCATTGAATGGTGGTGCAGGCTAGAAGTGCCGAATGGCACCTATTTTCTTTGTTTCTATGTTTCTATCATGTGTTGAATGATGTGTAGAATGATGTGTGGAATGATCTGTAGAATTTTGTGCAGAATGATTTGTAGAATGACGTGTTGAAAGATGTGTGGAATGATGTGTTGACTGATACGTAGAATGATGTGTAGAATGACGTGTAGAATGATGTGTAGAATGATGTCTAGAATAATGTGTAGAATGAGGTGTAGAATAACGTGCAGATTGATGTGCAGAATGATGTGTAGAATGATGTGTAGAATGACATGTAGAAAGATGTGTAGAATGGTGCATAGAATGATGTGTAGAATGATGTGTGGAATGATTTGTAGAATGATGTGTAGAATGATGTGCAGATTGATGTGTAGAATGATGTGTAGAATGATGCGTAGAATGATTTGCAGAATGAGGTGGAGAATGATGTGCTGATTGATGTGTCGAATGATGTGTAGGATGATGTGTAGAATGATGTGTAGAAAGATGTGCAGAATGATGCGTAGAATGATGTGCAGAAATATGTGTAGAATGATGTGTAGAATGGTGAGTAGAATGATGCGTAGAATGATGTGTAGAATGATGTGTAGAATGATGTTGTGTACAATGATGTGTAGAATTATGTGCAGAATGACGTGTAGAATGATGTATAGAATGATGCGCTGAATAATTTGTAGAATTATGTGTAGAATGATGTGTAGATTGATGTGTAGAATGTTGTGTAGAATTATGTGTTGAAAGATGTGTAGAATGATGTGTAGAATGTTATGTAGAATGATGCGTAGAATGATTTGTAGAATGATGTGTAGAATGATGTGTAAATCATGTGGTGTAGAATGATGTATAGAATAACGTGTAGAATTTTGTGTGGAATGATTTGTAGAATGATGTGTTGAATAATGTGTAGATTGATGTGTAGAATGTTGTGTAGAGTGATGTGTTGAAAGATGTGTAGAATGATGTGTAGAATGTTGCGTGGAATGATGCGTAGAATCACGTGTAGAATGATGTGTAGAATGATGTGTAAATCATGTGGTGTAGAATGATGTGTAGAATGATGTGTAGAATTACGTGTAGAATGATTTGTAGAATGATGTGTTGCAAAATGTGTAGAATGATGTGTAGAATGATACGTAGAATGATGCGTAGAATGATGTGTAGAATGATGAGTATAACGATGTGTAGAATGAAGTTGTGTAGATTGATGTGTAGAATGATGTGTAGAATGATGTGTAGAATAATTTAAAGAATGATGCGTTGAAAGATGTGTAGAATGATACGTAGAATGATGCGTAGAATGATGCGTAGAATGATGTGTAGAATGATGTGTCGAATGATATGTAGATTGACGTGTAGAATGAAGTGTAGAATGATGTGCAGAATGATGTGTAGAATGATGTACAGAATGATATGCAGATTGTTGAGTAGAATGATGTGTAGAAGTGATGTGTAGAATGATGTGTAGAATGATGTGTAGAATGATGTTTAGAAAGATGTGTAGAGTGATGTGCAGAATGATGTGTAGAATGATGGGCAGAATGATGCGTAGAATGATGTGTTGAATAATGTGTAGAATGATGTGCAGAATAACGTGTTGAATGATGTGTAGAATGATGTGTAGAATGATGTCTAAATCATGTCGTGTAGAATGATGCGTAGAATGATGTGTAGAGTTATGTGCAGAATGATTTGTAGAATGATGTGTAGAATGATGTGCAGAATGGTGCATAGAATGATGTGTGGAATGACGTGTGGAATGATTTGTAGAATGACGTATAGAATGATGTGTAGATTGATGTGTAGAATGATGTGTAGAATGATGCGTAGAATGATGCGTAGAATGATGTGTAGAAAGATGTGCAGATTGATGTGTCGAATGATGTGTAGAATGAAGTGCAGATTGATGTGTCGAATGATGTGTAGAATGCTGTGTAGATTGATGTTGTGTACAATGATGTGTAGAATGACGTGCAGAAGGATGTGTAGAATAATGTGTAAATCATGTGGTGTATAATGATGTGTAGAATGATGTGAAGAATTATGTGTAGAATGATTAGTAGAACGATGTGTTGAAAGATGTGTAGAATGATGTGTAGAATGATGCGTAGAATGATGTGTAGAATGATGTGTAGAATGATGTGTAGAATGAAGTTGTGTCGATTGATGTGTAGAATTATGTGCAGAATGATGTGCAGAATGATGTGTAGAATGATGTGTAGAATGATGTGTAGAATGATATGTAGAATGATGTATAGAATGATGTGTAGAATGATGTGTAGAATGATATGCAGAATGATGTGCAGAATGATGTGTAGAATGATGTGTAGAAAGATGTGTAGAATGATGCATAGAATGATGTGTAGAATGATGTGTGGAATGATATGTAGAATGATGTGTAGATTGACGTGTAGAATTATGTGCAGAATGATGTGTAGAATTGTGTGTGGAATGACGTGTAGAATGATGCATAGAATGATCTGTAGAGTGATGTGTAGAATGATGTAGAGAATGATGTGTACGATCATGTTGTGTAGAATGATGTGTGTAATGAAATGTAGAATGATGTGTAGAATGATGTATAGAATGATGTGCAGAATGATGTTGAGTAGAATGATGTGTCGAATGATGTGTAGAATGATGTGTGGAATAATGTGCAGAATGACGTGTGGAATGATGTGTCGAATGATGCATTGAATGATGTGTAGAATTACGTTGTGTGGAATGATGTGTGGAATGAAATATAGAATAGTGTGTAGAATGATGTATAGAATGATGTGTAGATTGCTGTTGAGTAGAATGATTTTTCGAATGAGGTGTAGAATGATGTGTGGAATCATGTGTAGAATGACGTGCAGAATGATGTGTAGAATGATGTATGGAATGATGCACAGAATAATGTGTAGAAGTATGTGTAGAATGATGTGTAGATTGATGTGTAGAATGTTGCGTAGAATGATGTGTTGAAAGATGTGTAGAATGATGTGGAGAATGTTGCGTAGAATGATGCGTAGAATGATGTGTAGAATGATGTGCAGAATAATGTGTAAATCATGTGGTGTATAATGATGTGTAGAATGATGTGAAGAATTATGTGTAGAATGATTTGTAGAACGATGTGTTGAAAGATGTGCAGAATGATGTGTAGAATGATGCGTAGTATGATGTGTAGAATGATGTGTAGAATGACGTGTAGAATGAAGTTGTGTAGATTGATGTGTAGAATTATGTGCAGAATGATGTGTAGAATGATGTGTAGAATGATGTGTCGAATAATTTTTAGAATGATGTGTTGAAAGATGTGCAGAATAATGCGAAGAATGATTCGTAGAATGATGCGCAGAATGATGTGTAGAATAATGTGCAGATTGATATATCGAATGATGTGTAGAATGATGTGTAGAATGCTGTATAGAAAGATGTGTAGAATGATGCGTAGAATGATGTGTAGAATGATGTGTAGAATGATATGTAGAATGATGTGCAGAATGATGTGTAGAATGATGTGTAGAAATATGTGTAGAATGGTGTGTAGAATGATGTGTAGATTGATGTGTTGAATGATGATTAGAATGATGTGCAGATTGATGTGTCGAATGATGTGTAGAATGATGTGTAGAATGATGTGTAGAAAGATGTGTAGAATGATGCGTAGAATGATGTGTAGAATGATGCGTAGAATGATATGTAGAAGGATGAGTAGAAATATGTGTAGCATGATGCATATAACGATGTGTAGAATGATGTATATAATCATGTGTAGAATGAAGTTATGTAGATTGATGTGTAGAATGATGTGTAGAATGATGCGTAGAATGATATGTAGAATAATGTGTAGAATGATGTGTAGAATGATGGGTAGAAAGATGTGTACAATGATGCGTAGAATGATGTGCAGAATGATGTGTAGAATGATGTGTAGAATGATGTGTAGATTGATGTGCAGAATTAGGTGTAGAATGATGTGTAGATTGATGTGTAGAATGATGTGTAGAATGATGGGTAGAATGATATGTTGAAAGATATGTCGAATGATACGTATATGATGTGTAGAATGACGTGTAAAATGAAGTGTAGAATGATGTGTAGAATGATGTGTAGAATGATGTGTAGAAAGATGTGTAGCGTGATGCGTATAATGATGTGTAGAATGAACTGCAGAAAGATGTGTAGAATGATGTCTAGAATGATGTGCAGAATGATGTGTAGAATGATGTGTAAAAAGATGTGCAGATTGATGTGTCGAATGATGTGTAGAATGAAGTGCAGATTGATGTGTCGAATGATGTGTAGAATGCTGTGTAGAATGATGTTGTGTACAATGATGTGTAGAATGACTTGCAGAATGATGTGTAGAATAATGTGTAAATCATGTGGTGTATAATGATGTGTAGAATGATGTGAAGAATTATGTGTAGAATGATTAGTAGAACGATGTGTTGAAAGATGTGTAGAATGATGTGTAGAATGATGCGTAGAATGATGTGTAGAATGATGTGTAGAATGATGTGTAGAATGAAGTTGTGTCGATTGATGTGTAGAATTATGTGCAGAATGATGTGCAGAATGATGTGTAGAATGATGTGTAGAATGATGTGTAGAATGATATGTAGAATGATGTATAGAATGATGTGTAGAATGATGTGTAGAATGATATGCAGAATGATGTGCAGAATGATGTGTAGAATGATGTGTAGAAAGATGTGTAGAATGATGCATAGAATGATGTGTAGAATGATGTGTGGAATGATATGTAGAATGATGTGTAGATTGACGTGTAGAATTATGTGCAGAATGATGTGTAGAATTGTGTGTGGAATGACGTGTAGAATGATGCATAGAATGATCTGTAGAGTGATGTGTAGAATGATGTAGAGAATGATGTGTACAATCATGTTGTGTAGAATGATGTGTGTAATGAAATGTTGAATGATGTGTAGAATGATGTATAGAATGATGTGCAGAATGATGTTGAGTAGAATGATGTGTCGAATGATGTGTAGAATGATGTGTGGAATAATGTGCAGAATGACGTGTGGAATGATGTGTCGAATGATGCATTGAATGATGTGTAGAATTACGTTGTGTGGAATGATGTGTGGAATGAAATATAGAATAGTGTGTAGAATGATGTATAGAATGATGTGTAGATTGCTGTTGAGTAGAATGATTTTTCGAATGAGGTGTAGAATGATGTGTGGAATCATGTGTAGAATGACGTGCAGAATGATGTGTAGAATGATGTATGGAATGATGCGCAGAATAATGTGTAGAAGTATGTGTAGAATGATGTGTAGATTGATGTGTAGAATGTTGCGTAGAATGATGTGTTGAAAGATGTGTAGAATGATGTGGAGAATGTTGCGTAGAATGATGCGTAGAATGATGTGTAGAATGATGTGTAGAATATTGTGTAAATCATGTGGTGTATAATCATGTGTAGAATGATGTGAAGAATTATGTGTAGAATGATTTGTAGAACGATGTGTTGAAAGATGTGTAGAATGATGTGTAGAATGATGCGTAGTATGATGTGTAGAATGATGTGTAGAATGATGTGTAGAATGAAGTTGTGTAGATTGATGTGTAGAATTATGTGCAGAATGATGTGTAGAATGATGTGTAGAATGATGTGTCGAATAATTTTAGAATGATGTGTTGAAAGATGTGCAGAATAATGCGAAGAATGATGCGTAGAATGATGCGCAGAATGATGTGTAGAATAATGTGCAGATTGATATATCGAATGATGTGTAGAATGATGTGTAGAATTATGTGCAGAATGATGTGTAGAATGATATGTAGAATGATGTGCAGAATGATGTGTAGAATGATGTGTAGAAATATGTGTAGAATGGTGTGTAGAATGATGTGTAGATTGATGTGTTGAATGATGATTAGAATGATGTGCAGATTGATGTGTCGAATGATGTGTAGAATGATGTGTAGAATGATGTGTAGAAAGATGTGTAGAATGATGCGTAGAATGATGTGTAGAATGATGCGTAGAATGATATGTAGAAGAATGAGTAGAAATATGTGTAGCATGATGCATATAACGATGTGTAGAATGATGTATAGAATCATGTGTAGAATGAAGTTATGTAGATTGATGTGTAGAATGATGTGTAGAATGATGCGTAGAATGATATGTAGAATAATGTGTAGAATTATGTGTAGAATGATGGGTAGAAAGATGTGTACAATGATGCGTAGAATGATGTGCAGAATGATGTGTAGAATGATGTGTAGAATGATGTGTAGATTGATGTGCAGAATTAGGTGTAGAATGATGTGTAGATTGATGTGTAGAATGATGTATAGAATGATGGGTAGAATGATATGTTGAAAGATATGTCGAATGATACGTATATGATGTGTAGAATGACGTGTAAAATGAAGTGTAGAATGATGTGTAGAATGATGTGTAGAAAGATGTGTAGCGTGATGCGTATAATGATGTGTAGAATGATCTGCAGAAAGATGTGTAGAATGATGTCTAGAATAATGTGTAGAATGATGTGTAGAATGATGAGTAGAAAGATATGCAGCATGATGCATATAATGATGTGTAGAATGATGTATAGAATGTTGTGTAAAATGAAGTAGTGTAGATTGAAGTGTTAAATGATGTGCAGAATAACGTGTAGAATGATGTGTAGAATGATGTGGAGATTGATGTGTCGATTGATGTGTAGAATGATGTGTAGAATAATGTGTAGAAAGATGTGCAGAATTATGCATAGAATGATGTGTAGAATGAAGTTGTGTAGTTTGCTGTCTAGAATGATGTGTCGAATGATGTGTAGAATGATGTGTAGAATGATGTGTAGAATGATGTGTAGAATGATGTGCAGAATGATGTGCAGAATGATGTGTAGAATAATGTGCAGAATGATGTGTAGAAAGATGTGTAGAATGATGCGTAGAATGATGTGTAGAATGATGTGTAGAATGATGTGTAGAATGATGTGCAGAAAGATGTGTAGAATGATGTGTAGAATGATGCATAGAATGATGTGTAGAATGATGAGTAGAAAGATGTGTAGCATGATGCATATGATGATGTGTAGAATGATGTGTAGAATGATGCGGAGAAAGATCTGTAGAATGATGTGCAGAAAGATGTGTAGAATGATGCATCGAATGATGTGTAGAATGATGTATAGAATGATGTGTAGAATGAAGTTGTGTAGATTGATGTGTAGAATGATGTGTAGAATGATGCGTAGAATGATGTGTAGAATGATGTGTAGACTGATGCGTAGAATGATGTATAGAATGATGAGTAGAAAGATGTGTAGCATGATGCATATAATGATGTGTAGAATGATGTATAGAATGATGTGTAGAATGAAGTTGTGTAGATTGATGTGTAGAATGATGTGTAGAATGATGTGTAGAATGATGCGTAGAATTATGTGTAGAATGATGTGTAGAATGATGTGTAGAATGATGTGTAGAAATATGTGCAGAATGATGCGCAGAATGATGTGTAGAATGATGTGTAGAATGATGTGTAGAATGATTTGTAGAATGATGTGTAGAATGATGCATAGAGTAACGTGCAGATTGATGTGCCGAATGAAGTGTAGAATGATGTGTAGAATGACGTGTAGAAAGATGTGTAGAATGATGCATAGAATGATTTGTGGAATGATGCGTGGAATGATGTGTAGAATGATGTGTAGAAAGATGTGTAGAATGATGCGTAGAGTGATGTGTCGAATGATGTGTAGAATGATGTATAGAATGATGTGTAGAATGAAGTTGTGTAGTTTGCTGTCTAGAATGATGTGTAGAATGATGTATAGAATGATATATGGAATGATGTGTAGAATTATGTTGTGTAGAATGATGTGTAGAATGAAATGTAGAATGATGTGGAGAATGATGTGCAGAATGATGTTGAGCAGAATGATGTGTCGAATGATGTGTCGAATGATGTGTGGATTAATGTGTAGAATGACGTCTAGAATGATGTGTAGAATTATGTCATCCCACTGCAAAACAGATACAATGCTTTGAGTAATGTTGAGGGGGATGACTCATCAGGAGAGGGCAGCAGCAGCCAAGTTCATGGCAACGTGGCTGGCTCTGTTGCACAGGAGGGCAGGAAAAAGAGTGGGGGAGCGATAGTGATAGTGGATTCAATTGTAAGGGGAATAGATCGGCGTTTCTGCGGCCGCAACCGAGACTACGGGATGGTATGTTGCATCCCTGGTGCAAGGGTCAAGGATGTGTCGGAGCGGGTGCAGGACATTCTAAAATGGAAGGGAGAACTGCCAGTTGTCGTGGTGCACATTGGTACCAACGATATAGGTAAAAAAAAAGGGATGAGGCCCTACGAAATGAATCTAAGGAGCTAGGAGCTAAATTAAAAAGTAGGACCTCAAAAGTAGTAATCGCGGGATTGCTACCAGTGCCACGTGCTAGTCAGAGTAGAAATCCCAGAATAGCTCAGATGAATACGTGGCTTGAGCAATGCTGCAGCAGGGAGGGATTCAAATTCCTGGGGCATTGGAACCGGTTCTTGGGGAGGTGAGACCAGTACAATCCGGACGGTGTGCATCTGGGCAGAATTGGAAGCAATGTCCTCGGGGAAGTGTTTGCTAGTGATGTTGGAGAGGAGTTAAACTTATATGGCAGGGGGATGGGAACCAATGCAGGGAGATAGAGGGAAACAAAAAGGAGGCAAAAGCAAAAGAGAGAAAGGAGATGAGGAAAAGTGGAGGGCAGAGAAACCAAGGCAAAGAACAAAAAGGGCCATTGTACAGCCAAATTCTAAAAGGACAGAGGGTGTTAAAAAAACAAGCCTAAAGGCTTTGTGTCTTAATGCAAGGAGTATCCGCAATAAGCTGGATGAATTAACTGTGCAAATAGATGTTAACAAATATGATGTGATTGGGATTACGGAGACGTGGCTCCTGGATGATCAGGGCTGGGAACTCAACATCTAGGGGTATTCAACATTCAGGAAGGATATAATAAAAGGAAAATGAGGTGGGGTAGCATTGCTGGTTAAGGAGGAGATTAAGGCAATAGTTAGGAAGGACATTAGCTTGGATGATGTGGAATCTATATGGGGAGAGCTACAGAACACCAAAGGGCAAAAAACGTTAGTGGGAGTTGTGTACAGACCTCCAAACAGTAGTAGTGATGTTCAGGAGGGCATCAAACAGGAAATTAGGGGTGCATGCAATAAAGGTGCAGCAGTTATAATGGGCGACTTTAATATGCACATAGATTGGGCTAACCAAACTGGAAGCAATACGGTGGAGGAGGATTTCCTGGAGTGCATAAGGGATGTTTTTTTTAGACCAATATGTCGAGGAACCAACTAGGGGGGAGGCCATCTTAGACTGGGTGTTATGTAATGAGAGAGGATTAATTAGCAATCTCGTTGTGCGAGGCCCCTTGTGGAAGTGTGACCATAATATGGTGGAATTCTGCATTAGGATGGAGAATGAAACAGTTAATTCAGAGACCATGGTCCAGAACTTAAAGAAGGCTAACTTTGAAGGTATGAGGCGTGAATTGGCTGGGATGGATTGGCGAATAATACTTAGGGGGTTGACTGTGGATGGGCAATGGCAGACATTTAGAGACCGCATGGATGAACTACAACAATTGTACATTCCTGTCTGGCATAAAAATAAAAAAGGGAAGGTGGCTCAACCGTGGCTATCAAGGGAAATCAGGGATAGTATTAAAGACAAGGAAGTGGCATACAAATTGGCCAGAAATAGTAGCGAACCTGGGGACTGGGAGAAATTTAGAACTCAGCAGAGGAGGACAAAGGGTTTGATTAGGGCAGGGAAAATGGAGTATGAGAAGAAGCTTGCAGGGAACATTACGACGGATTGAAAAACTTTCTATAGATATGTAAAGAGAAAAAGGTTAGTAAAGCCAACCTTTGTCCCCTGCAGTCAGAATCAGGGGAAGTCATAACGGGGAACAAAGAAATGGCGGACCAATTGAACAAGTACTTTGGTTCGGTATTCACTAAGGAGGACACAAACAACCTTCCAGTTATAAAAGTGTCGGGGGGTCTAGTAAGGAGGAGGAACTGAGGGAAATCCTTATTAGCCAGGAAATTGTGTTGGGGAAATTGATTAGAATGAAGGCCGATAAATCCCCAGGGCCTGATGGACTGCATCGCAGAGTACTTAAGGAGGTGGCCTTGGAAATAGTGGATGCATTGACAGTCATTTTGCAACAATCCATTGATTCTGGATCAGTTCCAATAGAGTGGAGGGTAGCCAATGTAACCCCACTTTTTAACAAAGGAGGGACAGAGAAAACAGGGAATTATAGACCGGTCATCCTGACATCGGTAGTGGGTAAAATGATGGAATCAATTATTAAGGATGTCATAGCAGTGCATTTGGAAAGAGGTGACATGATAGGTCCAACTCAGCATGGATTTGTGAAAGGGAAATCATGCTTGACAAATCTTCTGGAATTTTTTGAGGATGTTTCCAGTCGAGTGAACAAGGGAGAACCATTGATGTGGTTTATTTGGACTTTCAGAAGGCGTTCGACAAGGTCCCACACAAGAGATTGATGTGCAAAGTTAGAGCACATGGGATTGGGGGTAGTGTGCTGACATGGAGTGAGAACTGGTTGTCAGACAGGAAGCAAAGAGTCGGAGTAAATGGATACTTTTCAGAATGGCAGGCAGTGACTAGTGGGGTACCGCAAGGTTCTGTGCTGGGGCCTCAGCTGTTTACACTGTACATTAATGAGTTAGATGATGGGATTAAATGTAGTATCTCCAAATTTGCGGATGACACTAATTTGGGTGGCAGTGTGAGCTGCGAGGAGGATGCTGTGAGGCTGCAGAGCGAATTGGATAGATTAGGTGAGTCGGCAAATGCATGGCAGATGAAGTATAATGTGCATAAATGTGAGGTTATCCACTTTGGTGGTAAAAACAGAGAGACAGACAATTATTTGAATGGTGACAGATTCGGAAAAGGGGAGTTGCAAAGAGACCTGGGTGTCGTGGTGCATCAGTCATTGAAGGTTGGCATGCAGGTGCAGCAGGCGGTTTAGAAAGCAAATTGCATGTTGGCCTTCACAGCAAGGGGATTTGAGTACAGGGGCAGGGAGGTGTTGTACAGTTGTACAGTGCATTGGTGAGGCCACACCTGGAGTATTGTGTACAGTTTTGGTCTCCTAACTTGAGGAAGGACATTCTTGCTATTGAGGGAGTGCAGCGAAGGTTCACCAGACTGATTCCCGGGATGGCGGGACTGACCTATCAAGAAAGTCTGGATCAACTGGGTTTGTATTCACTGGAGTTCAGAAGAATGAGAGGGGACCTCATAGAAACATTTCAAATTCTGACGGGGTTAGACAGGTTAGATGCAGGAAGAATGTTCCCAATGTAGGGGAAGTCCAGAACCAAAGGTCACAGTCTAAGGATAAGGGGTAAGCCATTTCGGACCGAGACGCGGAGGAAGTTCTTCACCCAGAGAATGGTGAACCTGTGGAATTCTCTACCACAGAAAGTTGTTGAGGCCAATTCACTAAATATATTCAAAATGGAGTTAGATGAGGTCCTTACTACTAGGGGGATCAAGTGGTATGCCGAGAAAGCAGGAATGGGGTACTGAAGTTGAATGTTCAGCCATGAACTCATTGAATGGCGGTGCAGGCTAGATGGGCAAAACGGCCTACTCCTGCACCTATTTTCGATGTTTCTATGTTGCTATGAATTATGAGTAGAATTATGTTGTGTGGAATGATGTGTGGAATGAAACGTACAATGGTGTGTAGAATGATGTACAGAATGATGTGTAGAATGCTGTTGAGTAGAATGATTTTTCGAATGATGTGTAGAATGATGTGTGGAATAATGTGTAGAATGACGTGCTGAATGACGTGTAGAATGTTGTCTTGAATGATGCGCAGAGTAACTAGGAGAAAGATGTGTAGCATGATGCGTATAATGATGTGTAGTATGATGTATAGAATGATGTGCAGAATGAAGTTGTGTAGATTGATGTGTATAATGACGTGTGGAATGGTGTGCGGAATGATGTGCAGAATGATGTGGATAATGATGTGTAGAATGACGTGTAGAATGATGTATAGAATGATGTGTAGAATGATGTTGTGTAGAATGATGTATCAAATGAAATGTAGAATGATGTGTAGAATTATGTATAGAATGATGTGCAGAATCATGTTGAGTAGAATGCTATGTCGAATGATGTGTAGAATGATGTGCAGAATGCTGTTGAGTAGAATAATTTTTCGAATGATGTGTAGAATGACGTGTGGAATAATGTGTAGAATGACGTGCAGAATGATGTGTAGAATGATGTGCAGAATGATGCGTAGAATGATGTGTAGAAAGGTGTGTAGCATGATGCGTATAATGATGTGTAGAATGATGTACAGAATCATGTGCAGAATGAAGTTGTGCAGATTGATGTGTATAATAGAAACATAGAAACATAGAAAATAGGTGCAGGAGTCGGTCATTCGGCCCTTCTAGCCTGCACCGCCATTCAATGAGTTCATGGCTGAACATTCAACTTCAGTACCCCATTCCTGCTTTCTCGCCATACCCCTTGATCCCCCTAGTAGTAAGGACCTCATCTAACTCCTTTTAGAATATATTTAGTGAATTGGCCTCAACAACTTTCAGTGGTAGAGAATTCCACAGGTTCACCACTCTCTGGGTGAAGAAGTTCCTCCGCATCTCGGTCCTAAATTGCCTCTGATCCTTAGACTGTGACCTCTGGTTCTGGACTTCCCCAACATTGGGAACATTCTTCCTGCATCTAACCTGTCCAACCCCGTCAGAATTTTAAATGTTTCTATGAGGTCCCCTCTCATTCTTCTGAACTCCAGTGAATACAAGCCCAGTTGATTCAGACTTTCTTGATAGGTCAGTCCCGCCATCTCGGGAATCAGTCTGGTGAACCTTCGCTGCACTCCCTCAATAGCAAGAATGTCCTTCCTCAGGTTAAGAGACCAAAACTGTACACAATACTCCAGGTGTGGCCTCATCAATGCCGTGTACAACTGTAGCAACACCTCCCTGCCCCTGTACTCAAATCCCCTTGCTAAGAAGGCCAACATGCCATTTGCTTTCTTAACCGCCTGCTGCACCTGCATGCCAACCTTCAATGACTGATGTACCATGACACCCAGGTCTCTTTGCATCTCCCCTTTTCCTAATCTGTCACCATTCAGATAATAGTCTGTCTCTCTGTTTTTACCACCAAAGTTGATAACCTCGCATTTATCCACATTATACTTCATCTTCCATGCATTTGCCCACTCACCTAAGCTATCCAAGTCGCTCTGCAGTCTCACAGCATCCTCCTCGCAGCTCACACTGCCACACAACTTAGTGTCATCCGCAAATTTGGAGATACTACATTTAATCCCCTCATCTAAATCATTAATGTACAGTGTAAACACATGATGTGCATAATGATGTGTATAATGATGTGTATAATGATGTGTAGAATGATGTATAGAATGATGTGTAGAATGCTGTTGTGTAGATTGATGTGAAGAATGATGTGTAGATTGAAGTGTAGTATGATGTGTATAATGATGTGTAGTTTGAAGTGTAGAATGTTGTGCAGAATGTTGTTTAGAATGATGTGTAAAATGAGGTTTGAAAGTATGTCTACAATGATGTGTGCAATAATGTGAAGTATGCTGTGTAGAATGATGTGCCGAATGATGTGTTGAATGATGATGCGTAGAATGATGTGTAGAATAATGCCGTGTAGAATGATGTGTAGAATGATGTGTAGAATGATGTGTAGAATGATGTGTCAAATGTGGTGTAGCACGATGTTGTGCAGAATGATGTGTAGAATGATGTGTAGTATGATGTGTAGAATGACGTGTAAAATGATGTGTAGAATGATGTGTAGAACGATGTGCAGAATGATGTGTAGAATGATTTGTAGACTGATGTGTTGAAAGATGTGTAGAATGAATGTTAGAATGATACGTAGAAGGATGCGTAGAATGATGTGTACAATGATGTGTAGAATGATGTGCAGATTGATGTGCAGAATGATGTGTAGAATGATGTGTAGATTGATGTGTAGAATGATGTGTAAAATGATGGGTAGAAAATCGTGTTGAAAGATGTGTCGAATGATGCGTAGAATGATGTGTAGAATGAAGTTGTGTAGATTGATGTGTAGATTGATGTGCAGAATGATGTGTAGAATGATGTGCAGAGTGGTGTGCCGAATGATGTGCAGAATGATGTGTAGAATGATGTGTAGAAAGATGTGCAGAATGATGCGTAGAATGATGTGTAGACTGATGTGTAGAATCATGTGTAGAATGATGTGTAGAAAGATGTGTAGAATGATGTACAGATTGATGTGCAGAATGATGTGTAGAAAGATGTGTAGAATGATGGTTGGAATGATACGTAGAATGATGCGTAGAATGATGTGTAGAATGATGTGTGGAATGATGTGTAGAATGATGTGTAGAATGATGCATCGAATGATGTGTAGAATGACGTTGTGTAGATTGATGTGTAGAATGATGAGTAGAATGATGTGCAGAATGATGTTTGGAATGATGTGTAGAATGCTGCGTAGAATGATGTGTAGAATGACGTGTAGAATGATGTATAGAATGATGTGTAGAATGATGTTGTGTAGAATGATGTGAGGGAGGAAATGCAGAATGATGTGTAGAATGATGCATAGAATGATGTGCAGAATGATGTTGAGTAGAATGATGTGTAGAAAGATGTGCAAAATAATGCGTAGAATGATGTGTCGAACGATGTGTAGAATGATGCGTAGAATGATGTGTAGAATGATGTGTAGAATGAAGTGCAGATTGATGTGTCGAATGATGTGTCGAATGATGTGTAGAATGATGAGTAGAATGATGTGTAGAAAGATGTGTTCAATGATGCGTAGAATGATGTGTAGAATGATGTGGAGAATGATGTGTAGAATGTTGTGCAGAATGCTGTTTAGAATGATGTGTAAAATGAGGTTTTGAAGGATGTCTATAATGATGTGTGCAATGATGTGTAGAATGCTGTGTAGAATGATGTATCAAATGATGTGTTGAATGATGATGTGTAGAATGATGTGTAGAATGATGTGTAGAATGATGTGCAGAATGATGTATAGAATGATGTGCAGAATGTGGTGTAGCATGATGTTGTTCAGAATGATGGGTAGAATGAGGGGTAGAATGATTTGTAGAATGATGTGTAGAATGATGTGTAGATTGTTGTGTAGAATGATGTGTAGAATGATGCGTAGAATGATGTGTAGAATGATGAGCAGAATGATGTGCAGATTGACGTGTCGAATGATGTGTAGAATGATGTGTAGAATGATTTGCAGAATGATGTGTCGAATTATTTGTAGAATGATGTGTAGAATTATGTCTAGAAAGTTGTGTAGAATGATGCGTCGAATGACGTGTAGAATAATGTGTAGAATGATGTGCAGATTGATGTGTAGAATGATGTGTAGAATGATGTGTAGATTGATGTGTAGAATGATGTGTAGAATGATGGGTAGAATGATGTTTTGAAAGATGAGTCGAATGATGCGTTGAATGATGTGTAGAATGATGTGCAAAATGACGTGCAGAATGATGTGTAGAATGATGTGTAAATCATGTGGTGTAGAATGATGTGCAGAATGATGTGCAGAATTATGTGCAGAATGATTTGTGGAATGATGTGCTGAAAGATGTGTAGAATGATGTGTAGAATGATACGTAGAATGATGCATAGTATGATGCGTGGAATGATGTGTAGAATGGTGTGCAGAATGATGTGTAAAATAATTTGAAGAATGATGTGTTGAAAGATGCGTCGAATGATGCGTAGAATGATGCGTAGAATGATGCGTAGAAGGATGCGTAGAATGATGTGTAGAATGATGTGTAGAATGATGTCCAGAATAATGTGTTGAATGAGGTGTAGAATGATGTCTAGAATGATGTGTAAATCATGTGGTGTAGAATGATGTGTAGAATGATGTGTAGAATTATGTGCAGAATGATTTGTAGAATGATGTGTGGAATGATGTGCAGATTGGTGTGCAGAATGATATGGAGAAAGATGTGTAGAATGGTGCATAGAATGATGTGTAGAATGACGTGTGGAATGATTTGTAGAATGATGTGTCGAATGATGTGTAGAATGATGTGTAGAAAGATGTGTTGAATGGTACATAGAATGATGTGTAGAATGACGTTTGGAATGATTTGTAGAATGATGTGTAGAATGATGTGTAGATTGATGTGTAGAATGATGTGATAGAATGATGCGTAGAATGATGTGTAGAATGATGTGTAGAATGATGTGCAGATTGATGTGTCGAATGATGTGTAGAATGATGTGTAGAATGATGTGTAGGAAGTTGTGTAGAATGATGCGTAGAATGATGTGTAGAAAGATGTGTAGAATGTTGCGTAGAATGATTTGTAGAATGATGTGTAGAATGATGTGCAGATTGATGTGTCGAATGATGTGTAGAATGATGTGTAGAATGATGTGTAGAAAGATGTGTAGAATTATGCGTAGAATGACGTGTAGAATGATGTGTAGAATGATATGTAGAATGATCTGTTTAATGATGTGCAGAATGATGTGTAGATTGATCTGCAGAATGATGTGTAGAATGCTGGGTAGAATGATGTATTGAAAGATGTGTCGAATGATGCGTAGAATGATGTGTAGAATGATGTGTACAATGATATGGAGAATGATGTGTACAATGATGTGTAGAATGATGGGTAGAATGATGTGTTGAAAGATGTGTCGAATGATGCGTAGAATGATGCGTAGAATGATGTGTGGAATGATGTGTAAAATAATTTGAAGAATGATGTGTTGAAAGATGTGTCGAATGATGCGTAGAATGATGCGTAGAATGATGCGTAGAAGGATGCGTAGATTGGTGTGTAGAATGATGTGTAGAAGGATGTGCAGAATAACGTGTTGAATGAGGTGTAGAATGATGTCTAGAATGATGTGTAAATCATGTGGTGTAGAATGATGTGTAGAATGATGTGTAGAATTATGTGCAGAATGATTTGTAGAATGATGTGTAGAATGATGTGTCGAATGATTTGTAGAAAGTTGTGTAGAATGATGCGCAGAATGATGTGTAGAAAGATGTGTAGAATGATGCGTAGAATGATTTGTAGAATGATGTGTAGAACGATGTGCAGATTGGCATGCAGGTGCAGCAGGCGGTTAAGAAAGCAAATGGCATGTTGGCCTTCATAGCAAGGGGATTTGAGTGCAGGGGCAGGGAGGTGTTGCTACAGTTGTACAGGGCATTGGTGAGGCCACACCTGGAGTATTGTGTGCAGTTTTGTTCTCCTAACCTGAGGAAGGACATTCTTGCTATTGAGGGAGTGCAGCGAAGGTTCACCAGACTGATTTCCGGGATGGCGGGACTGACCTATCAAGAAAGACTGGATCAACTGGGCTTGTATTCACTGGAGTTCAGAAGAATGAGAGGGGACCTCACAGAAACATTTAAAATTCTGACGGGGTTAGACAGGTTAGATGCAGGAAGAATGTTCCCAATGTTGGGGAAGTCCAGGACCAGAGGTCACAGTCTAAGGATAAATGGTAAGCCATTTAGGAACGAGATGCTAAGGAACTTCTTCACCCAGGGAGTGGTGAACCTGTGGAATTCTCTCCCACAGAAAGTTGTTGAGGCCATTTCACTAAGTATATTCAAAAAGGAGTTAGATGAGGTCCTTACTACTAGGGGTATGAAGGGGTATGGCGAGAAAGCAGGAATGGGGTACTGAAGTTGAATGTTCAGCCATGAACTCATTGAATGGTGGTGCAGGCTAGAAGTGCCGAATGGCAC
This sequence comes from Pristiophorus japonicus, assembly GCF_044704955.1. Classification (NCBI taxonomy): domain Eukaryota; kingdom Metazoa; phylum Chordata; class Chondrichthyes; family Pristiophoridae; genus Pristiophorus; species Pristiophorus japonicus. The sequence goes on from NC_092001.1 coordinate 2,340,013, forward strand.
CTATTTTCTTTGTTTCTATGTTTCTATCATGTGTTGAATGATGTGTAGAATGATGTGTCGAATGATCTGTAGAATTTTGTGCAGAATGATTTGTAGAATGACGTGTTGAAAGATGTGTGGAATGATGTGTTGAATGATACGTAGAATGATGTGTAGAATGACGTGTAGAATGATGTGTAGAATGATGTCTAGAATAATGTGTAGAATGAGGTGTAGAATAACGTGCAGATTGATGTGCAGAATGATGTGTAGAATGATGTGTAGAATGACATGTAGAAAGATGTGTAGAATGGTGCATAGAATGATGTGTAGAATGATGTGTGGAATGATTTGTAGAATGATGTGTAGAATGATGTGTAGAATGATGTGTAAATCATGTGGTGTAGAATGATGTATAGAATGATGTGTAGAATTTTGTGTGGAATGATTTGTAGAATGACGTGTAGAATGTTGCGTAGAATGATGCGTAGAATGATGTGTAGAATGATGTGTAGAATGATGTGTAAATCATGTGGTGTAGAATGATGTATAGAATGATGTGTAGAGTGATGTGTTGAAAGATGTGTAGAAGGATGTGTAGAATGTTGCGTGGAATGATGCGTAGAATCACGTGTAGAATGATGTGTAGAATGATGTGTAAATCATGTGGTGTAGAATGATGTGTAGAATGATGTGTAGAATTACGTGTAGAATGATTTGTAGAATGATGTGTTGCAAAATGTGTAGAATGATGTGTAGAATGATACGTAGAATGATGCGTAGAATGATGTGTAGAATGATGAGTATAACGATGTGTAGAATGAAGTTGTGTAGATTGATGTGTAGAATGATGTGTAGAATGATGTGTAGAATAATTTGAAGAATGATGCGTTGAAAGATGTGTAGAATGATACGTAGAATGATGCGTAGAATGATGCGTAGAATGATGTGTAGAATGATGTGTCGAATGATATGTAGATTGACGTGTAGAATGAAGTGCAGAATGATGTGCAGAATGATGTGTAGAATGATGTGCAGAATGATATGCAGATTGTTGAGTAGAATGATGTGTAGAAGTGATGTGTAGAATGATGTGTAGAATGATGTGTAGAATGATGTTTAGAAAGATGTATAGAGTGATGTGCAGAATGATGTGTAGAATGATGGGCAGAATGATGCGTAGAATGATGTGTTGAATAATGTGAAGAATGATGTGCAGAATAACGTGTTGAATGATGTGTAGAATGATGTGTAGAATGATGTCTAAATCATGTCGTGTAGAATGATGTGTAGAATGATGTGTAGAGTTATGTGCAGAATGATTTGTAGAATGATGTGTAGAATGATGTGCAGAATGGTGCATAGAATGATGTGTGGAATGACGTGTGGAATGATTTGTAGAATGACGTATAGAATGATGTGTAGATTGATGTGTAGAATGATGTGTAGAATGATGCGTAGAATGATGCGTAGAATGATGTGTAGAAAGATGTGCAGATTGATGTGTCGAATGATGTGTCGAATGAAGTGCAGATTGATGTGTCGAATGATGTGTAGAATGATGTGTAGAATGATGTTGTGTACAATGATGTGTAGAATGACGTGCAGAATGATGTGTAGAATAATGTGTAAATCATGTGGTGTATAATGATGTGTAGAATGATGTGAAGAATTATGTGTAGAATGATTAGTAGAACGATGTGTTGAAAGATGTGTAGAATGATGTGTAGAATGATGCGTAGAATGATGTGTAGAATGATGTGTAGAATGATGTGTAGAATGAAGTTGTGTCGATTGATGTGTAGAATTATGTGCAGAATGATGTGCAGAATAGAAACATAGAAACATAGAAAATAGGTGCAGGAGTAGGCCATTCGGCCCTTCTAGCCTGCACCGCCATTCAATGAGTTCATGGCTGAACATTCAACTTCAGTTCCCCATTCCTGCTTTCTCGCCATACCCCTTGATCCCCCTAGCAGTAAGGACCTCATCTAACTCCTTTTTGAATATATTAGGTGAATTGGCCTCAACAACTTTCTGTGCTAGAGAATTCCACAGGTTCACCACTCTCTGGGTGAAGAAGTTCCTCCGCATCTCGGTCCTAAATGGCTTACCCCTTATCCTTAGACTGTGACCCCTGGTTCTGGACTTCCCCAACATTGGGAACATTCTTACTGCATCTAACCTGTCTAACCCCGTCAGAATTTTATATGTTTCTATGAGGTCCCCTCTCATTCTTCTGAACTCCAGTGAATACAAGCCCAGTTGATCCAGTCTTTCTTGATAGGTCAGTCCCGCCATCCTGCGAATCAGTCTGGTGAACCTTCGCTGCACTCCCTCAATAGCAAGAATGTCCTTCCTCAGGTTAGGAGACCAAAACTGTACACAATACTCCAGGTGTGGCCTCACCAATGCCCTGTACAACTGTAGCAACACCTCCCTGCCCCTGTACTCAAATCCCCTTGCTATGAAGGTCAACATGCCATTTGCTTTCTTAACCGCCTGCTGCACCTGCATGCCAACCTTCAATGACTGATGTACCATGACACCCAGGTCTCTTTGCATCTCCCCTTTTCCTAATCTGTCACCATTCAGATAATAGTCTGTCTCTCTGTTTTTACCACCAAAGTGGATAACCTCACATTTATCCACATTATACTTCATCTGCCATGCATTTGCCCACTCACCTAACCTATCCAAGTCGCTCTGCAGCCTCACAGCATCCTCCTCGCAGCTCACACTGCCACCCAACTTAGTGTCATCCGCAAATTTGGAGATACTACATTTAATCCCCTCATCTAAATCATTAATGTACAGTGTAAACAGCTGGGACCCAGCACAGAACCTTGCGGTACCCCACTAGTCACTGCCTGCCATTCTGAAAAGTGCCCATCTACTCCTACTCTTTGCTTCCTGTCTGACAACCAGTTCTCAATCCATGTCAGTACACTACCCACAATCCCATGTGCTCTAACTTTGCACATCAATTTCTTGTGTGGGACCTTGTCGAACGCCTTCTGAAAGTCCAAATATACCACATCAACTGGTTCTCCCTTATCCACTCTACTGGAAACATCCTCAAAAAATTCCAGAAGATTTGTCAAGCATGATTTCCCTTTCACAAATCCATGCTGACTTGGACCTATCATGTCACCTCTTTCCAAATGCACTGCTATGATATCCTTAATAATTGATTCCATCATTTTACCCACTACCGATGTCAGGCTGACCGGTCTATAATTCCCTGTTTTCTCTCTCCCTCCTTTTTTAAAAAGTGGGGTTACATTGGCTACCCTCCACTCCATAGGAACTGATCCAGAGTCAATGGAATGTTGGAAAATGACTGTCAACGCATCCACTATTTCCAAGGCCACCTCCTTATGTACTCTGGGATGCAGTCCATCAGGCCCTGGGGATTTATCGGCCTTCAATCCCATCAATTTCCCCAACACAATTTCCCGGCTAATAAGGATTTCCCTCAGTTCCTCCTCCTTACTAGACCCCCCGACCCCTTTTATAACCGGAAGTTTGTTCGTGTCCTCCTTCGTGAATACCGAACCAAAGTACTTGTTCAATTGGTCCGCCATTTCTTTGTTCCCCGTTATGACTTCCCCTGATTCTGACTGCAGGGGACCTACGTTTGTCTTTACTAACCTTTTTCTCTTTACATAAGTATAGAAACTTTTGCAATCCGTCTTAATGTTCCCTGAAAGCTTCTTCTCATAATCCATTTGCCCTGCCCTAATCAAACCCTTTGTCCTCCTCTGCTGAGTTCTAAATTTCTCCCAGTCCCCAGGTTCGCTGCTATTTCTGGCCAATTTGTATGCCACTTCCTTGGCTTTAATACTATCCCTGATTTCCCTTGATAGCCACGGTTGAGCCACCTTCCCTTTTTTATTTCTATGCCAGACAGGAATGTACAATTGTTGTAGTTCATCCATGCGGTCTCCAAATGTCTGCCATTGCCCATCCACAGTCAACCCCTTAAGTATCATTCGCCAATCCATCTCAGCAAATTCACGCCTCATACCTTCAAAGTTAGCCTTCTTTAAGTTCTGGACCATGGTCTCTGAATTAACTGTTTCATTCTCCATCCTAATGCAGAATTCCACCATATTATGGTCACTCTTCCCCAAGGGGCCTCGCACAACGAGATTGATAATTAATCCTTTCTCATTACATAACACCCAGTCTAAGATGGCCTCCCCTCTAGTTGGTTCCTCGACATATTGGTCTAAAAAACCATCCCTTATGCACTCCAGAAAATCCTCCTCCACCGTATTGCTTCCAGTTTGGTTAGCCCAATCTATGTGCATATTAAAGTCACCCATTATAACTGCTGCACCTTTATTGCACGCACCCCTAATTTCCTGTTTGATGCCCTCCCCAACATCACTACTACTGTTTGGAGGTCTGTACACAACTCCCACTAACGTTTTTTGCCCTTTGGTGTTCTGCAGCTCTACCCATATAGATTCCACATCATCCAAGCTAATGTCCTTCCTAACTATTGCCTTAATCTCCTCCTTAACCAGCAATGCTACCCCACCTCCTTTTCCTTTTATTCTATACTTCCTGAATGTTGAATACCCCTGGATGTTGAGTTCCCAGCCCTGCTCATCCTGGAGCCACGTCTCCGTAATCCCAATCACATCATATTTGTTAACATCTATTTGCACAGTTAATTCATCCACCTTATTGCGGATACTCCTTGCATTAAGACACAAATCCTTTAGGCTTGTTTTTTTAACACCCTCTGTCCTTTTAGAATTTTGCTGTACAATGGCCCTTTCTGTTCTTTGCCTTGGGTTTCTCTGCCCTCCACTTTTCCTCATCTCCTTTCTGTCTTTTGTTTTTGCCTCCTTTTTGTTTCCCTCTATCTCCCTGCATTGGTTCCCATCCCCCTGCCATATTAGTTTAACTCCTCCCCAATGATGTGTAGAATGATGTGTAGAATGATGTGTAGAATGATATGTAGAATGATTTGTAGAATGATGTGTAGAATGATGTGTAGAATGATATGCAGAATGATGTGCAGAATCATGTGTAGAATGATGTGTAGAAAGATGTGTAGAATGTTGCATAGAATGATGTGTAGAATGATGTGTGGAATGATATGTAGAATGATGTGTAGATTGACGTGTAGAATTATGTGCAGAATGATGTGAAGAATTGTGTGTGGAATGACGTGTAGAATGATGCATAGAATGACCTGTAGAGTGATGTGTAGAATGATGTAGAGAATGATGTGCACAATCATGTTGTGTAGAATGATGTGTGTAATGAAATGTAGAATGATGTGTAGAATGATGTATAGAATGATGTGCAGAATGATGTTGAGTAGAATGATGTGTCGAATGATGTGTAGAATGATGTGTGGAATAATGTGCAGAATGACGTGTGGAATGATGTGTCGAATGATGCATTGAATGATGTGTAGAATTATGTTGTGTGGAATGATGTGTGGAATGAAATATAGAATAGTGTGTAGAATGATGTATAGAATGATGTGTAGATTGCTGTTGAGTAGAATGATTTTTCGAATGAGGTGTAGAATGATGTGTGGAATCATGTGTAGAATGACGTGCAGAATGATGTGTAGAATGATGTATGGAATGATGCGCAGAATAATGTGTAGAAGTATGTATAGAATGATGTCTAGATTGAAGTGTAGAATGTTGCGTAGAATGATGTGTTGAAAGATGTGTAGAATGATGTGGAGAATGTTGCGTAGAATGATGCGTAGAATGATGTGTAGAATGATGTGTAGAATAATGTGTAAATCATGTGGTGTAAAATGATGTGTAGAATGATGTGAAGAATTATGTGAAGAATGATTTGTAGAACGATGTGTTGAAAGATGTGTAGAATGATGTGTAGAATGATGCGTAGTATGATGTGTAGAATGATGTGTAGAATGATGTGCAGAATGAAGTTGTGTAGATTGATGTGTAGAATTATGTGCAGAATGATGTGTAGAATGATGTGTAGAATGATGTGTCGAATAATTTTTAGAATGATGTGTTGAAAGATGTGCAGAATAATGCGAAGAATGATGCGTAGAATGATGCGCAGAATGATGTGTAGAATAATGTGCAGATTGATATATCGAATGATGTGTAGAATAATGTGTAGAATGCTGTATAGAAAGATGTGTAGAATAATGCGTAGAATGATGTGTAGAATGATGTGTAGAATGATGTGTAGAATGATGTGCAGAATGATGTGTAGAATGATGTGTAGAAATATGTGCAGAATGATGTGTAGAATGATGTGTAGAATGATGTGTCGAATAATTTTTAGAATGATGTGTTGAAAGATGTGCAGAATAATGCGAAGAATGATGCGTAGAATGATGCGCAGAATGATGTGTAGAATAATGTGCAGATTGATATATCGAATGATGTGTAGAATGATGTGTAGAATGCTGTATAGAAAGATGTGTAGAATGATGCGTAGAATGATGTGTAGAATGATGTGTAGAATGATATGTAGAATGATGTGCAGAATGATGTGTAGAATGATGTGTAGAAATATGTGTAGAATGGTGTGTAGAATGATGTGTAGATTGATGTGTTGAATGATGATTAGAATGATGTGCAGATTGATGTGTCGAATGATGTGTTGAATGATGTGTAGAATGATGTGTAGAAAGATGTGTAGAATGATGCGTAGAATGATGTGTAGAATGATGCGTAGAATGATATGTAGAAGGATGAGTAGAAATATGCGTAGCATGATGCATATAACGATGTGTAGAATGATGTATAGAATCATGTGTAGAATGAAGTTATGTAGATTGATGTGTAGAATGATGTGTAGAATGATGCATAGAATGATATGTAGAATAATGTGTAGAATGATGTGTAGAATGATGGGTAGAAAGATGTGTACAATGATGCGTAGAATGATGTGCAGAATGATGTGTAGAATGATGTGTAGAATGATGTGTAGATTGATGTGCAGAATTAGGTGTAGAATGATGTGTAGATTGATGTGTAGAATGATGTGTAGAATGATGGGTAGAATGATATGTTGAAAGATATGTCGAATTATACGTATATGATGTGTAGAATGACGTGTAAAATGAAGTGTAGAATGATGTGTAGAATGATGTGTAGAATGATGTGTAGAAAGATGTGTAGCGTGATGCGTATAATGATGTGTATAATGATCTGCAGAAAGATGTGTAGAATGATGTCTAGAATGATGTGTAGAATGATGTGTAGAATGATGAGTAGAATTATGCAGCATGATGCATATAATGATGTGTAGAATGATGTATAGAATGTTGTGTAGAATGAAGTAGTGTAGATTGAAGTGTTAAATGATGTGCAGAATAACGTGTAGAATGATGTGTAGAATGATGTGGAGATTGATGTGTCGAATGATGTGTAGAATGATGTGTAGAATAATGTGTAGAAAGATGTGGAGAATAATGCATAGAATGATGTGTAGAATGAAGTTGTGTAGTTTGCTGTCTAGAATGATGTGTCGAATGATGTGTAGAATGATGTGTAGAATGATGTGTAGAATGATGTGTAGAATGATGTGCAGAATGATGTGCGGAATGATGTGTAGAATAATGTGCAGAATGATGTGTAGAAAGATGTGTAGAATGATGCGTAGAATGATGTGTAGAATGATGTGTAGAATGATGTGTAGAATGATGTGCAGAAAGATGTGTAGAATGATGTGTAGAATGATGCGTAGAATGATGTGTAGAATGATGAGTAGAAAGATGTGTATCATGATGCATATGATGATGTGTAGAATGATGTGTAGAATGATGCGGAGAAAGATGTGTAGAATGATGTGCAGAAAGATGTGTAGAATGATGCATCGAATTATGTGTAGAATGATGTATAGAATGATGTGTAGAATGAAGTTGTGTAGATTGATGTGTAGAATGATGTGTAGAATGATGCGTAGAATGATGTGTAGAATGATGTGTAGACTGATGCGTAGAATGATGTATAGAATGATGAGTAGAAAGATGTGTAGCATGATGCATATAATGATGTGTAGAATGATGTATAGAATGATGTGTAGAATGAAGTTGTGTAGATTGATGTGTAGAATGATGTGTAGAATGATGTGTAGAATGATGCGTAGAATTATGTGTAGAATGATGTGTAGAATGATGTGTAGAATGATGGGTAGGATGATGTGCAGAATGATGTGTAGAATGGTGTGCAGATTGATGTGTCGAATGATGTGTTGAATGATGTGTAGAATGATGTGTAGAAAGATGTGTAGAATGTTGCGTAGAATAATTTGTCGAATGATGTGTAGAATGATATGTAGAATGATGTGTCGAATGATGTGTAGAATGATGTGTAGAATGATGTGTAGAAATATGTGCAGAATGATGCGCAGAATGATGTGTAGAATGATGTGTAGAATGATGTGTAGAATGATTTGTAGAATGATGTGTAGAATGATGCATAGAGTAACGTGCAGATTGATGTGCAGAATGAAGTGTAGAATGATGTGTAGAATGACGTGTAGAAAGATGTGTAGAATGATGCATAGAATGATGTGTGGAATGATGCTTGGAATGATGTGTAGAATGATGTGTAGAAAGATGTGTAGAATGATGCGTAGAGTGATGTGTCGAATGATGTGTAGAATGATGTATAGAATGATGTGTAGAATGAAGTTGTGTAGTTTGCTGTCTAGAATGATGTGTAGAATGATGTATAGAATGATGTATGGAATGATGTGTAGAACTATGTTGTGTAGAATGATGTGTAGAATGAAATGTAGAATGATGTGGAGAATGATGTGCAGAATGATGTTGAGCAGAATGATGTGTAGAATGACGTGTAGAATGATGTGTAGAATTATGTCATCCCACTGCAAAACAGATACCATGCTTTGAGTACTGTTGAGGGGGATGACTCATCAGGAGAGAGCAGCAGCAGCCAAGTTCATGTCAACGTGGCTGGCTCTGTTGCACAGGAGGGCAGGAAAAAGGGTGGGGGAGCGATAGTGATAGTGGATTCAATTGTAAGGGGAATAGATAGGCGTTTCTGCGGCCGCAACCGAGACTCCGGGATGGTATGTTGCATCCCTGGTGCAAGGGTCAAGGATGTGTCGGAGCAGGTGCAGGACATTCTAAAATGGGAGGGAGAACTTCCAGTTGTCGTGGTGCACATTGGTACCAACGATATAGGTAAAAAAAAAAAGGGATGAGGCCCTACGAAATGAATCTAAGGAGCTAGGAGCTAAATTAAAAAGTAGGACCTCAAAAGTAGTAATCGCGGGATTGCTACCAGTGCCACGTGCTAGTCAGAGTAGAAATCCCAGAATAGCTCAGATGAATACGTGGCTTGAGCAATGCTGCAGCAGGGAGGGATTCAAATTCCTGGGGCATTGGAACCGGTTCTTGGGGAGGTGAGACCAGTACAATCCTGACGGTGTGCATCTGGGCAGAATTGGAAGCAATGTCCTCGGGGAAGTGTTTGCTAGTGATGTTGGAGAGGAGTTAAACTTATATGGCGGGGGATGGGAACCAATGCAGGGAGATAGAGGGAAACAAAAAGGAGGCAAAAGCAAAAGAGAGAAAGGAGATGAGGAAAAGTGGAGGGCAGAGAAACCAAGGCAAAGAACAAAAAGGGCCATTGTACAGCCAAATTCTAAAAGGACAGAGGGTGTTAAAAAAACAAGCCTAAAGGCTTTGTGTCTTAATGCAAGGAGTATCCGCAATAAGCTGGATGAATTAACTGTGCAAATAGATGTTAACAAATATGATGTGATTGGGATTACGGAGACGTGGCTCCTGGAATATCAGGGCTGGGAACTCAACATCTAGGGGTATTCAACATTCAGGAAGGATATAATAAAAGGAAAATGAGGTGGGGTAGCATTGCTGGTTAAGGAGGAGATTAAGGCAATAGTTAGGAAGGACATTAGCTTGGATGATGTGGAATCTATATGGGGAGAGCTACAGGACACCAAAGGGCAAAAAACGTTAGTGGGAGTTGTGTACAGACCTCCAAACAGTAGTAGTGATGTTCAGGAGGGCATCAAACAGGAAATTAGGGGTGCATGCAATAAAGGTGCAGCAGTTATAATGGGCGACTTTAATATGCACATAGATTGGGCTAACCAAACTGGAAGCAATACGGTGGAGGAGGATTTCCTGGAGTGCATAAGGGATGTTTTTTTTAGACCAATATGTCGAGGAACCAACTAGGGGGGAGGCCATCTTAGACTGGGTGTTATGTAATGAGAGAGGATTAATTAGCAATCTCGTTGTGCGAGGCCCCTTGGGGAAGTGTGACCATAATATGGTGGAATTCTGCATTAGGATGGAGAATGAAACAGTTAATTCAGAGACCATGGTCCAGAACTTAAAGAAGGCTAACTTTGAAGGTATGAGGCGTGAATTGGCTGGGATGGATTGGCGAATAATACTTAGGGGGTTGACTGTGGATGGGCAATGGCAGACATTTAGAGACCGCATGGATGAACTACAACAATTGTACATTACTGTCTGGCATAAAAATAAAAAAGGGAAGGTGGCTCAACCGTGGCTATCAAGGGAAATCAGGGATAGTATTAAAGACACGGAAGTGGCATACAAATTGGCCAGAAATAGTAGCGAACCTGGGGACTGGGAGAAATTTAGAACTCAGCAGAGGAGGACAAAGGGTTTGATTAGGGCAGGGAAAATGGAGTATGAGAAGAAGCTTGCAGGGAACATTACGACGGATTGCAAAACTTTCTATAGATATGTAAAGAGAAAAAGGTTAGTAAAGCCAACCTTTGTCCCCTGCAGTCAGAATCAGGGGAAGTCATAACGGGGAACAAAGAAATGGCGGACCAATTGAACAAGTACTTTGGTTCGGTATTCACTAAGGAGGACACAAACAACCTTCCAGTTATAAAAGGGTCGGGGGGTCTAGTAAGGAGGAGGAACTGAGGGAAATCCTTATTAGCCGGGAAATTGTGTTGGGGACATTGATGGGAATGAAGGCCGATAAATCCCCAGGGCCTGATGGACTGCATCGCAGAGTACTTAAGGAGGTGGCCTTGGAAATAGTGGATGCATTGACAGTCATTTTGCAACATTCCATTGATTCTGGATCAGTTCCAATAGAGTGGAGGGTAGCCAATGTAACCCCACTTTTCAACAAAGGAGGGACAGAGAAAACAGGGAATTATAGACCGGTCATCCTGACATCGGTAGTGGGTAAAATGATGGAATCAATTATTAAGGATGTCATAGCAGTGCATTTGGAAAGAGGTGACATGATAGGTCCAACTCAGCATGGATTTGTGAAAGGGAAATCATGCTTGACAAATCTTCTGGAATTTTTTGAGGGTGTTTCCAGTCGAGTGAACAAGGAAGAACCATTGATGTGGTTTATTTGGACTTTCAGAAGGCGTTCGACAAGGTCCCACACAACAGATTGATGTGCAAAGTTAGAGCACATGGGATTGGGGGTAGTGTGCTGACATGGAGTGAGAACTGGTTGTCAGACAGGAAGCAAAGAGTCGGAGTAAATGGATAATTTTCAGAATGGCAGGCAGTGACTAATGGGGTACCGCAAGGTTCTGTGCTGGGGCCCCAGCTGTTTACACTGTACATTAATGAGTTAGATGATGGGATTAAATGTAGTATCTCCAAATTTGCGGATGACACTAATTTGGGTGGCAGTGTGAGCTGCGAGGAGGATGCTGTGAGGCTGCAGAGCGAATTGGATAGATTAGGTGAGTCGGCAAATGCATGGCAGATGAAGTATAATGTGCATAAATGTGAGGTTATCCACTTTGGTGGTAAAAACAGAGAGACAGACAATTATCTGAATGGTGACAGATTCGGAAAAGGGGAGTTGCAAAGAGACCTGGGCGTCGTGGTGCATCAGTCATTGAAGGTTGGCATGCAGGTGCAGCAGGCGGTTAAGAAAGCAAATTGCATGTTGGCCTTCATAGCAAGGGGATTTGAGTACAGGGGCAGGGAGGTGTTGTACAGTTGTACAGTGCATTGGTGAGGCCACACCTGGAGTATTGTGTACAGTTTTGGTCTCCTAACTTGAGGAAGGACATTCTTGCTATTGAGGGAGTGCAGCGAAGGTTCACCAGACTGATTCCCGGGATGGCGGGACTGACCTATCAAGAAAGTCTGGATCAACTGGGTTTGTATTCACTGGAGTTCAGAAGAATGAGAGGGGACCTCATAGAAACATTTCAAATTCTGACGGGGTTAGACAGGTTAGATGCAGGAAGAATGTTCCCAATGTAGGGGAAGTCCAGAACCAAAGGTCACAGTCTAAGGATAAGGGGTAAGCCATTTCGGACCGAGACGCGGAGGAAGTTCTTCACCCAGAGAATGGTGAACCTGTGGAATTCTCTACCACAGAAAGTTGTTGAGGCCAATTCACTAAATATATTCAAAATTGAGTTAGATGAGGTCCTTACTACTAGGGGGATCAAGTGGTATGCCGAGAAAGCAGGAATGGGGTACTGAAGTTGAATGTTCAGCCATGAACTCATTGAATGGCGGTGCAGGCTAGATGGGCAAAACGGCCTACTCCTGCACCTATTTTCGATGTTTCTATGTTGCTATGAATTATGAGTAGAATTATGTTGTGTGGAATGATGTGTGGAATGAAACGTACAATGGTGTGTAGAATGATGTACAGAATGATGTGTAGAATGCTGTTGAGTAGAATGATTTTTCGAATGATGTGTAGAATGATGTGTGGAATAATGTGTAGAATGACGTGCTGAATGACGTGTAGAATGTTGTCTTGAATGATGCGCAGAGTAAATAGGAGAAAGATGTGTAGCATGATGCGTATAATGATGTGTAGAATGATGTATAGAATGATGTGCAGAATGAAGTTGTGTAGATTAATGTGTATAATGACGTGTGGAATGATGTGCTGAATGATGTGCAGAATGATGTGGATAATGATGTGTAGAATGACGTGTAGAATGATGTATAGAATGATGTGTAGAATGATGTTGTGTAGAATGATGTATCAAATGAAATGTAGAATGATGTGTAGAATTATGTATAGAATGATGTGCAGAATGATGTTGAGTAGAATGCTATGTCGAATGATGTGTAGAATGATGTGCAGAATGCTGTTGAGTAGAATAATTTTTCGAATGATGTGTAGAATGACGTGTGGAATAATGTGTAGAATGACGTGCAGAATGATGTGTAGAATGATGTGTAGAATGATGCGTAGAATGATGTGTAGAAAGGTGTGTAGCATGATGCGTATAATGATGTGTAGAATGATGTACAGAATCATGTGCAGAATGAAGTTGTGCAGATTGATGTGTATAATAGAAACATAGAAACATAGAAAATAGGTGCAGGAGTCGCTCATTCGGCCCTTCTAGCCTGCACCGCCATTCAATGAGTTCATGGCTGAACATTCAACTTCAGTACCCCATTCCTGCTTTCTCGCCATACCCCTTGATCCCCCTAGTAGTAAGGACCTCATCTAACTCCTTTTAGAATATATTTAGTGAATTGGCCTCAACAACATTCAGTGGTAGAGAATTCCACAGGTTCACCACTCTCTGGGTGAAGAAGTTCCTCCGCATCTCGGTCCTAAATTGCCTCTGATCCTTAGACTGTGACCTCTGGTTCTGGACTTCCCCAACATTATGAACATTCTTCCTGCATCTAACCTGTCCAACCCCGTCAGAATTTTAAATGTTTCTATGAGGTCCCCTCTCATTCTTCTGAACTCCAGTGAATACAAGCCCAGTTGATTCAGACTTTCTTGATAGGTCAGTCCCGCCATCTCGGGAATCAGTCTGGTGAACCTTCGCTGCACTCACTCAATAGCAAGAATTTGCTTCCTCAGGTTAAGAGACCAAACCTGTACACAATACTCCAGGTGTGGCCTCACCAATGCCGTGTACAACTGTAGCAACACCTCCCTGCCCCTGTACTCAAATCCCCTTGCTAAGAAGGCCAACATGCCATTTGCTTTCTTAACCGCCTGCTGCACCTGCATGCCAACCTTCAATGACTGATGTACCATGACACCCAGGTCTCTTTGCATCTCCCCTTTTCCTAATCTGTCACCATTCAGATAATAGTCTGTCTCTCTGTTTTTACCACCAAAGTTGATAACCTCGCATTTATCCACATTATACTTCATCTTCCATGCATTTGCCCACTCACCTAAGCTATCCAAGTCGCTCTGCAGTCTCACAGCATCCTCCTCGCAGCTCACACTGCCACACAACTTAGTGTCATCCGCAAATCTGGAGATACTACATTTAATCCCCTCATCTAAATCATTAATGTACAGTGTAAACACATGATGTGCATAATGATGTGTATAATGATGTGTATAATGATGTGTAGAATGATGTATAGAATGATGTGTAGAATGCTGTTGTGTAGATTGATGTGAAGAATGATGTGTAGATTGAAGTGTAGTATGATGTGTATAATGATGTGTAGAATGAAGTGTAGAATGTTGTGCAGAATGTTGTTTAGAATGATGTGTAAAATGAGGTTTGTAAGTTTGTCTACAATGATGTGTGCAATAATGTGAAGTATGCTGTGTAGAATGATGTGCCGAATGATGTGTTGAATGATGATGTGTAGAATGATGTGTAGAATAATGCCGTGTAGAATGATGTGTAGAATGATGTGTAGAATGATGTGTAGAATGATGTGTCAAATGTGGTGTAGCACGATGTTGTGCAGAATGATGTGTAGAATGATGTGTAGTATGATGTGTAGAATGACGTGTAAAATGATGTGTAGAATGATGTGTAGAACGATGTGCAGAATGATGTGTAGAATGATTTGTAGACTGATGTGTTGAAAGATGTGTAGAATGAATGTTAGAATGATACGTAGAAGGATGCGTAGAATGACGTGTACAATGATGTGTAGAATGATGTGCAGATTGATGTGCAGAATGATGTGTAGAATGATGTGTAGATTGATGTGTAGAAAGATGCGTAGAATGATGTGTAGAATGATGTATAGAATGATGTGTACAATGATGTTGTGTACAATGATGTGTGGAATGATGTGTAGAATGATGTGTAGAATGATGTGCAGAATGATGTGTAGAATGATGTGTCAAATGTGGTGTAGCACGATGTTGTGCTGAATGATGTGTAGAATGATGTGTAGTATGATGTGTAGAATGGCGTGTAAAATGATGTGTAGAATGATGTGTAGAACGATGTGCAGAATGATTTGTAGAATGATTTGTAGACTGATGTGTTGAAAGATGTGTAGAATGAATGTTAGAATGATACGTAGAAGGATGCGTAGAATGATGTGTACAATGATGTGTAGAATGATGTGTAGAATGATGTGTAGAATGATGGGTAGAAAATCGTGTTGAAAGATGTGTCGAATGATGCGTAGAATGATGTGTAGAATGAAGTTGTGTAGATTGATGTGTAGATTGATGTGCAGAATGATGTGTAGAATGATGTGCAGAGTGGTGTGCCGAATGATGTGCAGAATGATGTGTGGAATGATGTGTAGAAAGATGTGCAGAATGATGCGTAGAATGATGTGTAGACTGATGTGTAGAATCATGTGTAGAATGATGTGTAGAAAGATGTGTAGAATGATGTACAGATTTATGTGCAGAATGATGTGTAGAAAGATGTGTAGAATGATGGTTGGAATGATACGTAGAATGATGCGTAGAATGATGTGTAGAATGATGTGTGGAATGATGTGTAGAATGATGTGTAGAATGATGCATCGAATGATGTGTAGAATGACGTTGTGTAGATTGATTTGTAGAATGATGAGTAGAATGATGTGCAGAATGATGTTTGGAATGATGTGTAGAATGCTGCGTAGAATGATGTGTAGAATGACGTGTAGAATGATGTATAGAATGATGTGTAGAATGATGTTGTGTAGAATGATGTGAGGGAGGAAATGCAGAATGATGTGTAGAATGATGCATAGAATGATGTGCAGAATGATGTTGAGTAGAATGATGTGTCGAATGATGTGTAGAATGATGTGTAGAATGATGTGTAGAAAGAAGTGCAGGATGATGTGTAGACTGATATGTAGACTGATGTGTAGAATGATGTGTTGAATGATGTGTAGAATGATGTGTAGAATGATGTGCAGATTGATGTGCAGAATGATGTGTAGAAAGATGTGTAGAATGATGGTTAGAATGATACGTAGAATGTTGCGTAGAATGATGTGTAGAATGATGTGTGGAATGATGTGTAGAATGATGTGTAGAATGATGCATCGAATGATGTGTAGAATGAAGTTGTGTAGATTGATGTGTAGAATGATGAGTAGAATGATGTGCAGAAAGATGTTTGGAATGATGTGTAGAATGATGCGTAGAATGATGTGTAGAATGACGTGAAGAATGATGTTTAGAATGTAGAATGATGATGTGTAGAATGATGTGTGGGAGGAATTGTAGAATGATATGTAGAATGATGTGTAGAATGATGTGCAGAATGATGTTGAGTGGAATGATGTGTCGAATGATGTGTAGAATGATGTGTAGAATAATGTGTAGAATGACGTGTCGAATGATGGGTAGAATGATGTATAGAATGATGTGTAGAATTATGTTGTGTGGAATGATGTGTGGCATGAAATGTAGAATGGTGTGTAGAATGATGTATAGAATGATGTGTAGAATGCTGTTGAGTAGAATGATTTTTCGAATGATGTGTAGAATGATGTGTGGAATAATGTGTAGAATGACGTGCAGAATGACGTGTAGAAAGATGTATAGAATGATGCGCAGAATAACGTGTAGAATTATGTGTAGAATGATGTGTAGATTGATGTGTAGAATGTTGTGTTGAATGATGTGTTGCAAGATGTGTAGACTGATGCGTAGAATGTTGCGTAGAATGATGCGTAGAATGATGTGTAAAATGATGTGTAGAATGATGTATAAATCATGTGGTGTAGAATGATGTGTAGAATGATGTGTAGAGATATGTGTCGAATGATTTGTAGAATGATGTGTTGAAAGATGTGTAGAATGATGTGTAGAATGACACATAGAATAATGCGTAGAATGATGTGTGGACTGATGTGTAGCATGATGTGTGGAATGTTGTGTCGAATGATGTGTAGAATGATGTGTGGAATGATTTGTAGAATGATGCGTAGAATGATGTGTAGAATGATGTGTAGAATGATGTATAGAATGATGTGTAGAATGATGTTGTGTAGAATGATGTATCAATTGAAATGTAGAATGATGTGTAGAATGATGTATAGAATGATGTGCAGAATGATGTTGAGTAGAATGCTGTTTCGAATGATGTGTAGAATGATGTGCAGAATGCTGTTGAGTAGAATAATTTTTCGAATGATGTGTAGAATGATGTGTGGAATAATATGTAGAATGACGTGCAGAATGATGTGTAGAATGATGTGTAGAATGATGCGTAGATTGATGTGTAGAAAGGTGTGTAGCATGATGCGAATAATGATGTGTAGAATGATGTCCTGAATGATCTGCAGAATGAAGTTGTGTAGATTGATATGTATAATGATGTGTAGAATGATTTGTATAATGATGTGTAGAATGATGTATAGAATGATGTGTAGAATGCTGTTGTGTAGATTGATGTGAAGAATGATGTGTAGTTTGAAGTGTAGTATGATGTGTATAATGATGTGTAGAATGATGTGTAGAATGTTGTGCAGAATGTTGTTTAGAATGATGTGTAAAATGATGTTTGTAAGGATGTCTATAATGATGTGTGCAATAATGTGTAGAATGCTGTGTAGAATGATGTGCCGAATGATGTGTTGAATGATGATGTGTAGAATGATGTGTAGAATAATGCCGTGTAGAATGATGTGTAGAATGATGTGTAGAATGATGTATAGAATGACATGTAGAATGATGTGTAGAAAGATGTGTAGAATGATGGTTAGAATGATACGTAGAATGATGCGTAGAATGATGTGTACAATGATGTATAGAATGATGTGTACAATTATGTTGTGTAGAATGATGTGTGGAATGATGTGTAGAATGATATGTAGAATGATGTGTAGAAAGATGTGTAGAATCATGTGTGGAATGATGTGTAGAATGATGTGTAGAATGATGTATCGAATGATGTGTAGAATGAAGTTGTGTAGATTGATGTGTAGAATGATGAGTAGAATGATGTGCAGAATGTAAGATAATGAGGGGACTCGACAAGGTGAATGCAGAGAGGAAGTTTGCACTTATAGGGAAAATTAAAACGAGGGGACATAGTTTGAGAATAAGAGGCCACCCATTTAAAACTGAAATGAGATGGAATTTCTTCTGAGAGTTCTAAATCTATGGAATTTCTGCCCCAGAGAGCTGTGGAGGCTGGGCCATTGAATATATTAAAGACAGAGATGGACAAATTTTTGAGGGATAAAGGAATAAAGTGTTATGGGAAGCGGTCAGGGACCTGGAGTTGCGCCCAAGATCAGATCAGCCATGCCTTTATTAAATGGCAGAGTGGGCTCGAGGTACCAAGTGGCCTGCTCCTGCTCCTATTTATTATATTATAATCTACCCTGTGCTGTACCTGCCCTGGGGTTGTCTGTTGGGACAGTGTAGAGAGAGCTTTACTCTGTATCTAATCCGTGCTGTATCTGCCCTGGGATTGTATCTTGGGACAATGCAGAGGGAGAGATTACTCTGTATTTATCCCGTGCTGTACTTGCCCTGGGAGCCTTTGATGGGACTGTGTCGATGGAGCATTATTCTGGATCTAACCAATTCTGTATCTATCCTGGAATGCTTTGGACAGTGTACAGGGAGAAATATTCCATACCTAACCAGTGTTATACCTGCCTTTGGAATGCCTGGTGGGATAGTGTTGAGGGAGCTTTACTCTTCACCTAACGCATGCTGTACCTGCCCTGGGAATGTCCGGTGGAACAGTATGGAGGGAGATTTACTCAATATTTAAACCATGTTGTACCTGTTCTGGGATTGTTTGAAGCGGCAGAGTAGAGGGAGCTTTACTCTCTATCTATCCCGTGCTGTAGTTGCCTTGGGAGTGTTTGATGTGACAATGTAAAGGAAGATTTATTCTGTACCAGCCCTGGGGTGTTTTGTGGGTCAGTGTAGAGGGAGCTTTATTCTGTATCTAACCAATGCAGTATCTACTCTCGAATGCTTGTGACAGGGTAGAGGGAGATATACTCCATATCTAGACTGTGTTGTACCTGCCCATTTAAGTCTGGTGGAACAATGTTGAGGTAGCTTTACTCTATATCTAAGCAACGCAAGTATATCCTTCCTTAGATAAGGCTACCAAAGCTGTGCACAGTACTCCAGGTGTGGTCTCACCACGGCCCTCTACAATTATACAGTGAGGTTTGAGAGGGTTACCCTTTATCTAAATTAGTCTGTACTTGCCCGCGGAGTGTTTATTTGGAAAGTGTAGAGGGAGCTTTACTCTGTATCTAATCAAAGCAGTACCTGCCCTGGGAGTGCTTGATGGGACAGTGTAGAGGAAACTTTACTCTGTATCTAACCTGTGCAGTCCCTGCCATGGGAATGTCCAGTGGGAATGTGTATAGCGATCCTCACTGTGTATCTAACCTCTGCTGTACCTGCCCTGGGAGTGTTTCATGGGACAGTGTAGAGGGAGCTTCCCTCTTTTTCTATCCCGTGATTTACCTGCCTTGGGAGTGTTTGATGGGGCAGTGGTGATGGAGCTTTATTTTGAATCTGAGTCGGAATAAATGGATCATTTTTCTATTGGCAAACAATGACTAGTGGGGTGCCACAGGGATCGGTGCTGGATCCTCAACTATTTACAATCTATATTAATGTCCTGGATGAAGGGACCAAGTGTAATGCAGCCAAGTTTGCTGATGATAGAAAGATGGGTGGGAAAGCAAATAGTGAGGACACAAAAAATTTGGAAAGGGAAATAGACAGGCTATGTGAATGGGCATCATTTTGGCAGATGGTGTACAATATAGGAAAATGTGAGGTTATCTACCTTGGCTGCTCAGAGAGAAAAGCAAATTATAATATAAATGGAGTATAATTGCAAAGTGCTACAGTGCACTGGGACCTAGGGGTCATGTGCATGAAACTCAAAACGTTCGTATGCAGGTATGGCAATAATCAGGAAGGCAAATGTAATGTTGGCATTTATTGCAAGGAGGATAGAGTATAAAAGCACAGAAGTACTTCTATAACTGTACACAGTATCGGTGAGGCCACACCTAGTGTACTACTTCCAGTTTTGATCTTCGTATTTAAGGAAGGATAGAATTGCATTGGAGGCTGTTCAGAGAAGGTTCACTAGATTGATTCTGGAGATGAGCCGGTTGATTTATGAAGATAGGTTGGGCATATATGATAATGAGGGGGCTCGACAAGGTGGATACAGAGAGGATATTTCCATTCATAGGGGAAACCAAAACCAGGGGACAGAGTCTCCAAATAATAGGCTGCCCATTTCTTCTCTGTGGGTTGTAAATCTTTGGAATTCTCTGCACCAGTGAGCTGTGGAAGCTGGGTCATGGAATACATTGAAGGCAGAGAAATAGAGATTTTTGATCGATAAGGGAATAAATGTGTAGGAGGAGCAGGCAGGGAAGTGAAGCTGAGTCCAATATCAAATCAGCCAGGATTCTATTAAATGGCGGAGCAGGCTCCAGGTGCCAAGTGGCCTATTCCTGCCCTTGGAATGTCAGGTGAGACAATGTTAAGGGAGCTTTACTCTGTATCTAAGCAAGGCAAGTATATCCTTCCTTAGAAAAGGAGACCAAAATTTTGCACAGGACTCCAGGTGTGGTCACATCAAGGCCCTCAACAATTGTAGAGTGAAGTTAGAGGGAGAATTATATTGAATCATAATTGTGCTGTACCTTCCCTAGGAGTGATTATTTGGACAGTGTAGAGGGAGCTTTACTTGGTATCTAACCAATGCAGTACCTGTCCTGGGAGTGGTTGATGGGGCAGTGTTGAGGGAGCTTTACACTGTTTCTAACCTACGCTGTACCTGTTCTGTGAGTGTTTGATGTAACAGTGTAGTGGCAGAGGTTACTCTGCATTTAACCTGTGCTGGAGCTGCCCTGTGACTTTTGATGGGACTGTTCAGAGAGAGTTTTATGCTGGACTTAACCTGTACTGTACCTGCCCTAGGACAGTTTGATGGGACAGTATAGAGGGAGCTTTACTCTGTATATAACCCGTGTGTAACTGCCCTGTGAGTGTTTGGGATACTGTAGACATAGATTTACTCTGTATCAACCCTGGTAGTGTTTGGGACATGATGGAATGGGATTTACTTTGTATCAAACCCTTGCAGTACCGGTAGTCCTGACATCAGTAGTCAGGAAAATTCTAAAATCTATTATTAAGTCCGTGGTAAAAGGGCATCTCGGAATTAATAACAGGATTGGGCAGAATTAACACGGATTTATGAAAGAGAAATTGTCCTTGAAAATCTGTTAACATTTTTTGTGGTAGCTAGCAGGATAGATAAGGGGGAAACCACTGGATGTGGTATATTTATATTTACAGAAGGAATTCAATGAGGTGCCACACAAGAGATTATTTAACAAAATTATGGCTCATGTGATTGGGTGTGAAATACTTGCAAGGATTAAGGATTAGAAAACAGAGAGGAGGAATAAGCAGGTCATTTTCGGGTTGGCAGGGTGTAACTGGCGGTGTCCGAGCATCCCTTGCGGGCACCGAAGCAAGCCTCCCATGCTGTAGCATCACTCGAGTGTGTATAAAGGAGCTAGGGTCATCCTAACTTATGTCTACAGTACTCAGTTACATTGCCAGTTTTTATGTTCATAATAAAGCAATGAGATAATGAACAATCACGCGAAAATGCAGAGAACTGTTGGTATCCTGGAGAAATTCACAGAAGGGGATGATTGAGAGGCCTTCTTGGAGCGACTCGACCATTATTTCGTGGCCAACGAGTTGGCAGGGAATGAGAATGCTGCCAAACGAAGGGCGATCCTCCTCACCGTCTGTGGGTCAACAACCTATGGCCTCATGAAGAATCTTCTAGCTCCTGTGAAACCAACAACCAAATTGTATGAAGAACTGTGCATGCTGGTCCAGCAGCACCTATATCTGAAGGAAAGCGTTCTGATGGCAAAGTACCGATTTTACACATATCAACGGTCTGAAGGCCAGGAAGTGGTGAGCTACGTCTAAGGCGCCTTGCAGGACATTGCGAATTCGATGGATTCCTTGTGGAAATGCTAAGAGACTTCTTTGAGGTTTGGCATTGGCAATGAGGTTATCCTACGCAAACTATTGACTATTGAAACACCTAACCTGAGCAAAGCCACAACGATAGCCCAGGCATTATGTTCACCTGCGATAACAAGAAACACATTTTGCAACATAGTGTACACAAAGTAACGTCGTTTTCAGACAGGAATGCATATGGCACAACGTACACACCTGCAGCTGCACGACCTCAGTTGACCCACAATCTTCCATCAAATGTTAATGCGAGGCAGTTAACACCTTGTTGGCACTGCAGAGGTGATCATCGAACCAATCAATGCCGCTTCAAACAATATGCTGTGGAACAATGGGACACCTCCTGCGAATGTGCAGACGAGCTGCGAACCCTGCTAACCACCACGTTGCAGAGGAGGATCGATCCATGGTGGATCAGGCTGAACTAGAGACTCGAACCGAGGAGGCAGAAGTGTACGGGGTACACACCTTCACCACGAAATGTCCACCGATCATGCTAAAAGTCGAACTGGATGGATTTCCAGTATCCATACCAAGCTAAGAACTTACACGAAAGAGCTGATCCCTGTAATTGGCAGCGCAGCAGTAAAAGTTTCCAATGATGGAGCAGTGCACGAACTCCCACTATGGATTGTAGCAGGAGATGGTCCCACACTGTTCGGCAGAAGCTGGCTGTGAAAAATCCACTGGAACTGGGATGACATCCGAGCGCTCTCGTCCGTCGACTATGCCTCATGTGACCAGGTTCTGAGCAAGTTCCGGTTGTTGTTTGAGGCAGGCATCGGAAGTTGCTCAGGGGCGAAGGTGCAGATCCACTTGGTTCCCGATATATGACCCATCCACCACAAGGCACGAGCGGTGCCATATATGATGCGAGCGAATGTGGGAATTGAGCTGGACAGGCTGCAGCGAGAAGGCATCATCGCCACGGTGGAGGTCAACGAGTGGGCCAGTCCGATTGTTCCAGTTCTCAAAGGCAATATCATGGTCAGAATTTGTGGGGCTATAAAATAATGATTAACTATTTTTTGCTACAAGAGCAGTACTCGCTACCCTAGGCAGACGACCTTTTTGCGGCCCTGGCTGGCGGAAAGACATTCACCAAGTTGGATCTGACCACGACCTACATGATGCAGGAGCTGGCGGAATATTCGAAAGGTGTCACCTGCATCAACACACACAAAGGTCTGTTCTTCTACAATAGAGACTCGTTTGGGATTCGAACAGCCGCGTCAATTTTTCAAAGGAACATGGAGAGCCTGCTAAAGTTAGTTCTGCGCACCGTGGTTTTCCAGGATGACATACTGGTCAGAGGTCGGGACACCATCGATCACTTGAAGAACCTGGACGAGTTTCTAAGTCAGCTAGACCGCTTGGCACTCAGGTAGAAACACTCGAAGTGTGTTTTTCTGGCACCAGAGTTCGAGTTCTTTGGGAGAAAAATCACGGAGGCCATAAAGAATGCACCGAGACCACAGAACGTGACAGAGCTGTGTCATTCCTGGGAGTCCTCAACTATTTGATAATTTCCTACCTGGGTTAAGCACATTGCTAGAACCATACATGTGCTGCTACGCAAGTGAGATGACTGGGTATGGGAGAAATCACAAGAGGCTGCTTTTGAGAAAGCCAGAAATCTGTTATATTCCAACAAACTGCGTGTTCTGTATAAGCCATGTAAACATTTAGTGCAAGCTTGCAATGCGTCTTCATATGGGGTCGAGTGTGTGTTACAAGTAAATTAATCGGGAACATTGCAACCGGTCGCCTATGCATCTAGGAGTTGTCCAAGGTCGAAAGAGCCTACAGCATGATTGAAAAAGAAGCTCTGGCATGCATTTACGGGGTGAAAAAAATGCACCAATATCTGTTTGGTCTCAAGTTTGATTTAGAAACCAACCAAAAGCCAATCATATCGGTATTCTCAGAGAACAAAGGGATTAAAACCAAATCCTCTGCCCACATCCAACGATGGGCACTTACGCTGTCTGCATATAACTGTGTAATCCACCACAGACCAGGCAAACAGAACTGCGCTGATGCTCTCAGTCGGCTACCATTGCCCACCAAAAGGGTGGAAATGACACTGCCTGCAGACTTGCTCTTGGTGATGGATGCATTCGAAAATGAAAAGTCACCCATTTCAGCCCGCCAGATCAGGACATGGACCAGCCACGATCCTTTACTGTCCTTTATAAAAACTTGTGTACTCCATGGGAGCTGGTCCAGCGTCCCAGCGTAGATGCGTGAAGAGATCATGCCGTTCCAGTGGCACAAAGATGAAATGTCCATAAAATTTCTTTTATGGGGCAATCACGTGGTTTTGCCTAAGAAAGGCAGGGAAACGTTCATACACGAGCTACACAGTACCCATCTAGCCATAGTAATGATGAAAGCTATAGCCAGATCCCATGTGTGGTGGCCTGGCATCGACTCAGATTTGGAGTCATGCATGCGCCAATGAAACACTTGCTCTCAAACTGAGCAATGCACCCAGGGAGGCACCGTTAAGTTGAGGTCATGGCCCTCCAAACCGTGGTCTAAGATTCACGTTGACTTTGCGGGCCCGTTTCTAGGCAACATTTTTTGGTTGTTGTTGTTGCTTATTGAAAATGGATTGAGTGTGTAATAATATCTGCAAGTACGTCCACTGCCACCATTGAAAGCCTCCGAGCCATGCTTGCCATGGATGGCCTGCCTGAAGTCCTTGTCAGTGACAATGGGCCGTGCTTCACCAGTGCTGAATTCAAGGAATTCATGACCCACAATGGGAGCAAGCACGTCACATCTGCCCCGTTCAAGCCCGCATCCAACGGTCAGGCAGAACGGGCAGTCCAATCTATCAAGCAAAGCTTGAAGCATGTGTCGGAAGGCTCCCTGCAGACCCGCCTGTCCCGAGTCCTGCTCAGCTACCGCACCAGACCCCACTCACTCACCAGGGTTTCCCATCAGAGCTGCTCATGAAAAGGGTGCTCAAAACAAGGCTCTCCCATGTCCATCCTGATCTCCATGATCATATTGAGCACAGGCGGCATCGACAAAGCATGTACCATAATTGCACAAACTTGAAATTCGATATTGGAGTCAATGACCCTGTATTTGTCCTCAGCTGTGGACCTGGTCGCGAATGGCTTGCTGGCACTGCCATAGCCAAAGAAGAGAGTAGGGTGTTTCAGGTCAAACTTGCTAATGGACTAAATTGCAGAAAGAATTTGGACCAAACCAAACTGCGATTCACAGACAGACATGAACAACCCGAAGAGGACACCACCAACTTCGACCCTCCAACACACACACACAAGTGGCAATCGCCATCACGGTTGACCACAAAGTTGAACTCACCATCCCCAGCAGCCCAGCGAAGAACAAACCAACTCACCCACACCTGCATTTGTACCGAGATGATAGACAAGGGAGCGAAAAGCCCCATATCGTCTCACCCTGTAAATAAGTGTACAATTGATTTTGGAGGGAGTATTGTTATGCATGCAACACTATGCAACCTGTATCATACCGCCACCAGAGGGCATACCTTTTTGGAGTCCGAATGGATCCCAACATCCCTATGGAGCACTGTATATAAGCAGGCCTCCCATGCTCTACCAACACTCTACCAATAAAGGAGCTAAGGTCACACTTACTCATATCTACAACACAGTTATATTGCATTATTATGAACATAACAATACTGGCCTTTATTACAAGAGGATTTGAGTATAAGAGTTAAGATGTCTTACTGCAATTATACAGGACCCTGGTGAGACCGCACCTGGAGTATTATGCACAGTTTTGGTTTCCTTACCGAAGGAAAGATAAACTTGCTATAGAGGGAGTGCAAAGAAGGCTCACCAGACTGATTCCTGAGATCAGAGCGAATGTCCGATGAGAGATGGAGTAGACCAGGCCTATATTCTCTCGCATTTAGAAGAATGAGAGGTGAGAGGCGATGCCCACATTCCATGAAGGAATTTTTAAAAAGAGATGATTGAGGTGTTTAAATTTGATCAAGGACACCAGTCAAATTATCAGACACTCCCTGTCCTTCAGCAACTGTGTCCAGGGGAGAAGCTGATGAGTTTCTCTGATCATCTTTGGGTTATATGTTGTGCTCATCGAGCTGAGCACCTCGTGCCCAGCATCAAACACTCTCCAGTCGGGCACAGTACGGGTTAGATACAGAATGAACCCATCGGTCGCTCCCCGACACAGATACTGAGGGACAGTAAGTGTCCGCAACACTGACATTTGTCTCTCAATAAGGTATAAATTGATCCTGTACCTCTCCCCATTAATCCTGGGCTCCACACGGGCCGAATCCTACTCCTGTTTCCCTTCCTGTAACAGCACTGAGCACAACCCAGACCATAATTGGCAGGGCTCAGGCTAGGCACTGCAGTGATGTCATAAAGCAGGGCCATTCAGACCAACTGGACCTCTCCTTGTCCCTTAAAAGGATGGAGAGCTGGGACATCCTGTGTCAACACACATCCCCTGTTCATACTGACAATCACCAAGCAAGGCCCAAGGCCCAGAGTGTGAAACACAACCAAGAGGGAAAGAGGAGGAGAGATGGGGAGATAAATCAAGGAGTTCGGACTGAGGGCTGCCAAGCTTCAGTTTTGGAGCCTATAGACTTCAGGAGGGGAAGAGTGAGTTCTGTACTTTCAGGATCCAGGGAGAGAACAAGGAACAGATGAGGAAACTGGTGTGGATTCCAGCACAGTGAGGATGTTGGGAGAGGGGGATTGTGTTGGGCAGTGTATTAGGGGTGTAGTAGGGTCAACAGAGGAAAGGTCAGAGGAGCAATTATTGCAGCAGTGTCCATCAATAGTGAGAGAGAGCAGCTGGGGTCAGAGCGGGCCCTGGATAGGCCGGTAAACTGTTTGTTTGCTGTGACCAGCTTTCCTTCTGTCACAAATAGCCTCCTGTAGCCCAGTGACACAAACAGCCCATTAAACGCCACCAATGTCCTTTGGTCTGGTGAGGTCTCCCTTTGTGAAACATCGGTTGTTGTTAAAGCTTCTCATTCTGACTCACTCACAGTGAGACAGTATTCATTGTCCCTTTTATTCCTTGGGCTTCATCTTTGTTGGTATTGGTAACACACCCGGGATCACTAAACACAAAGCCCAGTCTGTTAATCACTTTCAGATACTGGACTTAGTGTGTGCCCCACAGCATCACTCTCACCTTCAATGTATGAATAGAGCATTCCGCCTGCAAAGCTGGTTTAAGTTCATATCTACTCAGCTATTCTATTTAAGAAAAGCCTGTCGGCCCATGAAACACTGTTGAGGTGCCGGTGTGCCACTGATTTGCCTGGCATGTTGCCTGTAATGGTAAATAACTGAACAGTTCTCCCAGTATAACCGTTGCTGTAATAAGAAATGTGTCTTTTAATAAGCCTCACGTCCTTGCTCATGTCTGCTGCCTTTGTGTAGAAAGGGGATGTAAGAAGTGATGGTCTTTGTATGGAGATGTGAAACAAGGAAACGCTATCTGTGAATGGCAGTCACACAACCTTGTGGTCACAGGCAGAACCATGCACCGATATCCATGTGGTTATAGTTTGAACAGGGTCAGTTCACCAATGCTCAAGCTAAGAGATGACAGGGATCGGGAGCAGCGGCAGTTAATAAAAGCTAAATGTAAATTCCAATATAGCTTATCTTAATTTATTCCTATTTTAATAGCTTTTACTGAATGTGGCCCAATCCAAGTGTCAGGATATTGGATCAGGCCCACCATTGAAAATGAGTTTGACACCCCTGAGGTAGACAATGTCAACCGGATTCCCCCATCCACCAACTTAAGAACGTCTTTACAAACGCAAGCTCGTTAGTAAGATGTGGCCTTTTTTTTAACCGGAATTCCTGTACAGTATCTCTAATGGCCCCTTCCCTTTCCTCAGGATGGAAAACAGCATCTCTCCGGATCCCTTCAAGCACCTTCGAGGTCACCTTGATCGGCATTCCGTTCCTGAACTCAGACTTGTGCCCAATTTGCAAAATGGGAACTACGCGTGCTACCTTCCAATCTCAGGGAACAACCCAAGACTCTACTGAGCTGATGGAGATATGAGCAAGGGGCTGATAGAGCACCAGTCCCATCTCTTTAAACACCCTTGGGTGGATATCATCCGCACCTTAAACGTGTCAAAATTAACCCGCACGGTGACTTTGCTGTCAGTGAAGAGAGATGAGAAAGACCAAAGTGCCGTTTGCCCCTCTCAGTGGGGCCCTGAAGGACTATGTCTAGGGTGAAGTTCTCCTCCCATGCAATCCTCCCCTCAGATTGTCCTTTCGCAGTGCCAAACAGGTGATGCTAAACACTAGGGTGGGAAAGACAAAAATCGACACCAATGTGTTGAAAGCTACATTAATTTATGTGTCTGTATCCCAAATATTAAAGTTCAGTCCAGTTACAGGAGTTATTAACATCAGCGGAAACAAACCCCAACTGTCAGAATGAACATGGTCCAGTCGGGATGTGATTAACAGCAGCGATACTAGCAGATTTCAGCCCCTGCATTTACTTGTGAACTCGATGGTGTTTCAGCAGGTGGATGACCGACTGAATCCCTTCCCAAACTCAGAGCAGGTGAACGGTCGCTCCCCAGTGTGAACTCGCTGGTGTCTCAGCAGGCTGGATGATCCAGTGAATCCCTTCACACAATCGAAGCAGGTGAGCGGCCTTTCCCCAGTGTGAACTCACTGGTGTATCAGCAGGTATGATGATGTAGTGAATCCCTTCCCACAATCGGAGCAAGTGAACGGCCTCTCCCCAGTGTGAACTCGCTGGTGTGTGAGCAGGTTTGATGACTGATTGAATCCCTTCCCACATTCAGAGCAGGTGCACGGCGTCTCCCCAGTGTGAACTCGCTAGTGTTTCAGCAGGTTAGATAAACTAGTGAATCCCTTCCCACAATCAGAACAGGTGAATGGCCTCTCCCCAGTGTGAACTCGCTGGTGTTCCAGCAGGTTGGATAAACTAGTGAATCCCTTCGCACACTCAGGGCAGGCGAATGGCCTCTCCCCAGTGTGAACTTGGTGGTGTCTCAGCAGGGTGGATGACCGAATGAATCCCTTCCCACACTCAGAGCAGGTGAACGGCCTCTCCCCAGTATTAACTCGCTGGTGTTCCAGCAGGTGGGATGATCGAGTGAATCCCTTCCCAAACTCAGAACAGGTGTATGGCCTCTCCCCAGTGTGAAATCGCTGGTGTCTCAGCAGATCGGGTGATGTAGTGAATGCCTTCCCGCATTCGGAGCAGGTGAATGGCCTCTCCGCAGTGTGACCTCGCTGGTGTGTTTCCACCTGGGATGGGTACTTGAAACGTTTCCCATAGTCCCCACATTTCCACAGTTTGTCCCCAGTGTCACTGCACTTGTGTCGCTCGAGGTTGGATGATCGGCTGAAGCCTTGTCCACACACAGAACACGTGTACCGTTTCTCCCCGCTGTGAACAGTGCTTTTTGCTTCCATGGCCAAAGGCCGATGATATTCAGATCCTGATGAATCGCGAGACTCCGTCAGATCTTAATGTGATGTTTGGTTTGAGCCTCCGGTCGACAAATCCGCCCGTTTAATACCCTGAAAAGTGAATTTCAAACAGGAAAAAGTTTGGGTGAGAGAAATCCCACAAAAACACAAAGGCAGGTTGTGGAATTGAGCTGAATGAACCTGGCTATTTGTGGAGCCATTAGCAAAAAAAAGTGAGCATGAAAGCTGTAATAACCCAACTCGTCACTAATGATCTTCAGGGACGGGAACCCACCACCCGGTCTGGGCCGACACAACACTCTATGCGTGGAGGGAGAGGTGACCAGGGGGAAGGTGGGGGACTTTATACATTTGCAACGAGAACCAGAACTTTGACAGAACCTCCCACAACCACAACCTCTCCCTGGACTTGGAGCAGGGCAGCAGGTGCATGGGAAATCCATCACCTCCAAGTTCCCCCCCCCAAGTCTCACAACATCCTGACTTGAGCATATATTACCATTCCTGCATCGTCACTGGGTGAAAATCCTGGAATTCCTCAGCGAACAGCATTGTGGGAGGACCTTCACCACACGGACTGCAGCGGTTCGAGAAGATCCACCATCATCTTGTCAAGGGACAAATGGAAATTGGAAATATATTTTGGTCTTGCTAAGGACACCCCACTTCCCAAGAATAGATTGAAACAAATCTGTACATTGAAAGTCTCTGCAGAAATACATGTTCCTCAAGCTATACGCTTCAATATTGTGCGGACAGTGTGTGTTTCTCAACCTAATCTCCCCTAGAATCCACCGCCGTTGACAGTCTCTCATCGGAAATTGTTGGGCCCTACGGGTCTCAGAGGTACTGGGGGTGAAATCTAGCAGCTTCTCCCCCTTTTCCACTCCAGCTCAAACAGACCCACACAGGAGGCCAGGGGGCGACTTCCGCATCTAGTGCCCACCCTGGTACAGAGCGGCTCTGGATTGGTCGCTCTGCGTTTCCATTATCAATGCACTTAGGATCAGTATATGAGGGTGAAGGGAATATGGCTGATACGGAGAGAGTTTGAACCACAGAATCAGAGAATGGTTGCAGCACGGAAGACGACCATTCGGCCCGTCAAGCCCGTGCTGGCTCTCTGCTAGAGAACATCAGCCAGTCCCACTCCCCAGCCTTTACCCCACTGCCCTGCAACTGTTTTTCTTTCAGGTACTTATCCAACTCCCATTTGAAAGCCAGCAGTGCGTCTGTCTCCACCACCCTTTCAGTCCGTGCATTCCAGATATTAACCACTCGCTACGCAAACAGGTTTTTTCTTGTGTCATCTTTGGTTCTTTTGTCAATATCCTTAAATCTGTGTACTCTGCTCCTCGACCATTCAATAAGATCATAGCTGATCCGAATCATAGACTCAGCTCAACTTCCCTGCCCACTCCACAGAACCCTTTACTCCCATATCGCTCAAAAATCTGTCGATCTCCGCCTTGAATATATTCAATGACCAAGCATCCACAGCTCTCTGAGGCAGATAATTCCAAGTACTTACAACACTCAAGAGAAGAAATTGCCCCTCATCTCAGTTTAAAATAGGCATCCCTTATTCTCAAATTATGCTCCCTAGTTCTCGATTCCACTATGAGTGGAAACATCCTCTCTGCATCCACCTTGTCAAGCCCTCTCAGCATCTTTAATGGTTCAATAAGATCACCTCTCTTTCTTTTGAACTCCAATTTGTGTGGGCCCAATCTACTCAACCTTTCTTCATAAGTCAACCCACTCATCTCAGGAATCAACCTTGCGAACCTTTTCTGAATTACCTCCAATGAAAGTATATCCTTCCTTAAATACGGAGATAAAAATTGTATGCAGTACTCCAGGTGTGACCTCATCAATACCCTGCACAGTTTCAGTAGGACCTCTCTACTTTTATACTCGATGCACCTTGCAACACAAGTTTCTTCAGTCTGTCCAGGTAGCTGAAGTGCCTCATCTCTGGAATCATTCTCGTAAATCTATTCTGCACCCTCTCAAAGGCCTTCACATTATTTCTATAGTGCTTTGCCCAAAATTGCGCATAATACTCCAATTGAGGCAAGACCACTGTTTTGTGCAGGTTCATCTTCTATTTATAAACAGAAATACTGTCTAATGTATTATAAACAGAGACAGGGTCTCGTGTACTATAAACAGAGATAGGATCTAGTGTAAAATAAAAAGAGACAGGGTCTAGTGTAATATAAACAGAGACCAGGGTCAGTGTAATATAAACAGAGACAGTGTCTAGTGTAATATAAACAGAGACAGGGTCTAGTGTAATATAAACAGAGACAGGGTCGAGTGTAATATAAAGAAAGACAGGGCCAGTGTAATATAAACAGAGACAGGGTCTAGTGTAATATAAACAGAGATAGGGTCTGGTGTAATATAAACAGAGACAGGGTTCTAGTGTAATATAACTAGAGACAGGGTCTTGTGGAATATAAACAGAGACAGGATCCAGTGTAATATAAAAAGACACAGGGTCTAGTGTCATATAAACAGAGAGAGGGTCGAGTGTAATATAAACAGAAACAGGGTCTAGTTAATTTCAAAAACAGACTGGGTCTGGTGTAATATAAACAGAGCCAGGGTCGAGTGTAATTTAAACAGAGATAGGGTCTTATGTAATAAAAACAGAGACAGGGTCCAGTGTAATATAAACAGAGACAGGGTCTAGTTTAATATAAACAGCGACAGGCTCGAGTGTAAAATAAAGATAGACAGGGTCTAGTGAATTTTAAACAGAGATAGGGTACTCTTGTAATATAAACAGAGAAAGTGTCCAGTGTAATATAAACAGAGACAGGGTCTAGTGTAATATAAACAGAGAGAGGGTCTGGTGAAATATAAACAGAGACAAGGTCTAGTGTAATATAAACAGAGACAGTATCCAGTGTAATATAAGCAGAGACAGGGTCTGGTGTAATATAAACAGAGACAGGTTCTAGTGTAATGTAAACGGAGACAGGGTCTGGTGTAATATAAACAGAGAGAGGGTCGATTGTAATATAAACAGAGACAGGGTCTAGTGTAATATAAACAGAGACAGGGTCTGGTGTAATATAAACAGAGACAGGGTCTAGTGTAATATAAACAGAGACAGGGTCTAGTGTAATATAAACAGAACCAAGGTCGAGTGTAATTTAAACAGAGACAGGGTCTAGTTAATTTTAAAAAGAGACTGGGTCTGGTGTAATATAACCAGAACCAGGGTCGAGTGTAATTTAAACAGAGACAGCGTCCAGTGTAATATAAACAGAGACAGGGTCCCGTGTAATATAAACAGAACAAAGGCCAGGCCTAATATAAACAGAGACAGGTCCAGTGTAATATAAAAAGAGACAGGGTCGAGTGTAATATAAAAAGAGACAGGGTCTAATGTAATATAAACAGAGACAGGGTCTTGTGTAATATAAACAGAAAAAGGGTCTGGTGTAAAATAAGCAGCGACAGGGTCTAGTGAAATATAAACAGAGACAGGGTTTAGTGTAATATAAACAGAGACAGAGATAAGTTAATTTTAAAACGACACTGGGTCTGGTGTAATAGAAACCGAGCCAGGGTCGAGTGTAATTTAAATAGAGACAGTGTCTGGCGTTATATAAACAGAGATAGGGTCCAGTGCAATATAAAAAGACACAGGGTCTAATCTAATATAAACAGAGACAGGGTCTGGTGTAATATAAACAGAGCCAGGGTCGAGTGTAATTTAAACAGAGATAGGGTCTTATGTAATAAAAACAGAGACAGGGTCCAGTGTAATATAAAAAGACACAGGGTCTACTGTCATATAAACAGAGATAGGTCTAGTGCAATATAAACGGAAACAGGGTCTAGTTAATTTTAAAAAGAGACTGGGTCTGGTGTGATATGAACAGAGCCAGGGTCCTGTGTAATTTAAACAGAGACCGGGTCTGGTGTAATATAAACAGAGACAGGCTCGAGTGTAATATAAAAAGAGACAGGGTCTAGTGTAATATAAACAGAGACAGGCTCGAGTGTAAAATAAAAAAAGACAGGGTCGAGTGAATTTTAACAGAGAAAGGGTATTGCTGCAATGTAAACAGAGAAAGTGTCTCATGTAATATAAACAGAGAGAGGGTCTAGTGTAACATAAACAGAGACAGGGTCTAGTGTAATATAAACAGAGACACGGTCTAGTTTAATATAAACAGAAACAAAATCTGGGGTAATATAAACAGAGACAGAGTCGAGTGTAATTTAAAAGAGACAGGGTCTAGTGTAATATAAACAGAGACAGGGTCTAGTGTAATATAAACAGAGACAGGGCCTGGTGTAATGTAAACAGCGACAGAGTCTAGTGTAATTTAAACAGAGACAGGGTCTGGCGTAATATAAACAGAGACAGGTTCCAGTGTAATATAAAAAGATACAGGGTCTAGTGTAATATAAACAGAGATAGGGTCTGGTGTAATATAAACAGAGACAGGCACTAGTGTAAAATAAAGAGAGATAGGGTCTAGTGAATTTTAAACAGAGAAAGGGTACTGTTGTAAAATAAGCAAATCAGGGTCTGGTGTAATATAAACAGAGACAGGGTCTAGTGTAATATAAACAGAGACAGGGTCTGGTGTTATACAAACAGAGACAGGGTCCAGTGTAATATAACCAGAGACAGGGTCTCGTGCAATATAAACAAAGGCAGGGTCTAATGTAATATAAACAAAGACAGTGTCTCGTGTAATATAAACATAGACAGGGTCTTGTGTAATATAAACAGAGACAGGGTCTAGTGTAATATAAACAGACATGATCTGGTGTAGTACAAACAGAGACAGGGTCTCGTGTAATTTAAAGAGACGGGGTCTAGTGTAATATAAACAGAGACAGGATTTGGTGTAATATAAACAGAGAACAGGGTCTGGTGTAATAAAAAGTGAGACAGGGTCTAGTGTAATATAAAAAGAGACAGGGTCAAGTGTAATATAAAAAGAGACAGGGTCCCGTGTAATATAAACAGAAACAGGGTCTACTGTAATATAAACAGAAACACGGTCTGGTGTAATATACACAGAGAGAGCGTCTGGTGTAATATAAACAGAGACAGCGTCTGGTGTAATAAAAACAGAGACAGAGTCCCATGTAATAAAATAGAGACAGTGTCTAGTGTAATATAAACAGAGACTGGGACTAGTGTAATATAAACAGAGACAGTGTCTGTTGCAATATAAGAGGGACATGGTCTATTGAAATATAAACAGAGATAAGGCCTAGTGTAATATAAACAGAGACAGGGCCTAGTGTAATATAAACAGGGACAAGGTCTTTTGTAATATAAACAGAGACAGGGGCAGGTGAACCCAAACAGAGACAGGGCCTCGTGTAATACAAACAGAGACAGGGTCTAGTGTAATGTAAATAGAGACAGGGTGTAGTGTACTATAAACAGAGACTGGGTCTGGTGCAATATAAACAGTGACAGGGTCCAGTGTAATATAAACAGAGACAGGGTCCAGTGTAATATAAACAGAGACAGGGTTTGGTGTAATATAAACAGAGACAGGGTCTAGTGTAATATAAACAGGGGCAGCGTCTCGTGTAATAAAAACAGAGACAGGGTCTAGTGTAATATAAACAGAGACAGGATCCAGTGTAATATAAACAGAGACAGTGCCCAGTGTAATATAAACAGAGACAGGGTCGAGTATAATATAAACAGAGACAGGGTCTGGTGTAATATAAACAGAGACATGGTCTGGTGTAATATAAACAGAGACAGGGTCTAGCGTAATATAAACAGAGACAGTGTCGAGTGTAATATAAACAGAGACAGGGTCCAGTGTAATATAAACAGAGACAGGGTCCAGTGTAATATAAACAGAGACAGGGTCGAATGTAATATAAACAGAGACAGGGTCGTATGTAATACAAACCGGAACGGGGTTTATATTAAACAGTGACATGTTCTCGTGTAATATTTAAAATTACTCCCAGTGCCTCGAGCTCGTGAGTACAGCAATAGGAAGATAGAGCAGATGAGTGCGTGACTGAAAAGATGGTGCAGGAGGGTGATCTTTCGATTCCTGTCGCATTGGGACTGCTTCTGGAGATAGTGGGACCTCTGCAAGCCAGATTGGTTGCACCTCAATAGAGCCGGGACCAACATCATCGCGCTGGCTTTTGCTCGTGCTGTTGGGGAGGGTTCATGCTTGGTTGGCAGAGGGATAGGTACCTGAGAATAGATTCATTCGAGAGGGAAGTAAAGCTGCAATTATAAAGCAAAAATGTAGACAGTGAGTTTGAAGGACAGAGGAAAAAAGCAGGAAAAAAGGGTAAAAAAACAAACGTAAAAGCTCTCTATCTAAATGCACATAACATTCGTAACAAAATAGATGAGTTGACGGCACAAATAGATACAAATGTGTATGATCTGATAGCCGTTGCAGAGACGTGGTTGCAAGTTGACCGGGACTGGGAACTGGATATTCACGAGTATTTGACAATTCGGAAGGACAGACAGAATGGAAATGGAGGTGGGGTAGCTCTGTTAATAAAGGATGGGATCAGTGCATTAGTGAGAAATTATATTTGCTCAGAGGATCAAGATATTGAACCAGTTTGGGCGGAGATAAGGAATAATAAAGGGAAAAAGTCGCTGGTGGGCGAAGTCTATAGGCCTCCAAACAGTATCTGCACTGTTGGACGGAGTATAAATCAACAAATAATGGAAGCTTGCAATAAAGGTACGTCAATAATAATAATAATGATTTTTAAATTCAAGTTGATTGGACAAAGCTAATTGGTCAGTGTAGCCTTGAGGACGTGTTCATACAGTGGATCCGGGATAGTTTATTTGAACAGTACATTGCGGAAGGAACCAGGGATTAGGCTATCTTAGATCTAGGAATGAGGCAGGATTAATAAATGATCTCATAGTAAAAGATCCTCTAGGATTGAGTGACGATAATATGGTTTGTTGTAGATTGCTTCCAAAGGCAAAGGCACCTGCTGAGTATGTATGCATAAAATAGCAGCCAGATATTAACTGACTGCCAGGGATTCTGCAAAGCACTAGGGGAATTCAGCAAACCAGCTTAAGTACATTTCTGGGTAGCTGATGACATTGCAGTTACGTGTACAGGAACACAGGAAAGGGCGAGCTCAGCAGAATGACTCTGATCAGCAACTCCCAGAAAAGATATCCTAGCAGAATACTGATCAAAGGAATTCCTGCAACTAGGTTAAGATAAGGTTAGACACAGGCAGAACCCAAGGACAGTAGAGATGAGGGGTTCTGGCGAATATCACGAGGCCACGAGTAAGCCCCAGCTAAATATGAAATGATCACGCAGTCCTCCGGTGCCTGGGTGCCAATCCCAATTGGCCCAAAGAAACCGATTTGTAATCTATTACCGTTATGATTGGATTGTGTCCGGCCGACATGGGCTGAGTGGATTGTAATCAACTGTTGTAAAACATATAAATATCGATGAATGTCTTTGTTCGGCGGAGAGTTGTGTCTGAAGTATCCCGAGGCTTTCTCCCCGCCGGCGTAATAAAGACCGTTTTGATGTTTGGAAACGACGCAAAGCAACGAGTGATTCTTCCAGGATTTCGCTCGTGCTAACAGGTTGATTTTAAAATTCAGTTGGAAGGTGAGAAAGTTGGTTCTCAAACCAGGGTCCTAGGCTTAAATAAAGGAGCCTACAATGATATGAGGGCAGAGTTGGCTGAAGTGAACTGGGAAAATAGATTAAAGAATGGGATCGTTGATGAGCAGAGGCAGACATTTAAGGAGATATTTCATAACCTCCAAAAAAATATATCCCAATGAGAAGGAAAGAATGTAAGTGAAGTGATAACCATCCATGGCTAACTAAGGAAATAAGGGAGGCTATCAAATTGAAAACAAAGGCAAATAGTGTGGCCAAGACTAGTGGGAGGCCAGAGATTTATGACATTTTTAAAAGCCAGCAGAGAACAACTAAAAAAATTATTGACAGTGAAGATACATTGTGAAAGTAAACTAGCACAAAATATGAAAACAGATAGTAAGAGTGCTTTATGGTAGAAGACATTAAAACATCCCAATAGTGTATAATCAATGGGCTTTATGTCAGTAGGAACATAATAAAATCACTATCACGAATGAGGTAGTATTTGATAAAATAATGCGATTAAAGGCGGACAAATTACCTGGACCTGATGGCTTGCATCCTTGGGTCTTAAGAGAAGTGGCTGCAGAGATAGTATATGCAGTGGTTGTAAAGAACGGGTACTTTTCAGAATGGCAGGCAGTGACCAGTGGTGTGCTGCAGGGTTCAGTGCTGGGACCCCAGCTATGTACAATATACATCAATAAATTAGATGAAGGAATTGAATGTAATATCTCCAGGTTTGCAGATGACACTAAGCTGTGAGGAGGATGCTAAGAGGGTGCAGGGGACGTGGACAGGCTAGGTGAGTGCGAAATTGCATGGCAGATGCAGTATAATGTGGATAAATGTGAGGTTATCCACTTTGGTGGCAAAAACAGGAAGAGAGAATATTATCTGAATGGTGACATTAGAAAAAGGGGAGATGCAACGAGACCTGGGTGTCATGGTACATCAGTCATTGAAGTTTGACATGCAGGTACGGCAGGTGATGAAGAAGGCAAAGGCATGTTGGCCTTCATAGCTAGGGAATTTGAGTATAGGAGCAGGGAGGTCTTACTGCAGTTACAACGAGCCTTGGTGAAGCCACACTTGGAATTTTGTGTTCAGTTTTGTTCTCCTAATCTGAGGAAGGAAGTCCTTGCTATTGAGGGAGTACACCAAATGTTCACCAGATTGATTCTCGGGATGGCAGGACTGACATATGAGGAGAGACTGGATCAACTGGGCTTTTATCAACTGGAGTTTAGATGAATGAGAGGGGATCTCATAGAAACATATAAAATTCTGATGGGATTGGACAGGTTAGAGGCAGCAAGTATGTTCATGATGCTGGGGAGTTCCAGAACCTGGGGTCACAGTATAAAAATAAGGGATAAGCCATTTAGGACAGAGATGAGGAGAAACTTCTTCACTCAGCGAGTGCTTAACCTGTGGAGGTCACTGCCGCAGAAAGTTGTTGAGGCCAGTTCATTAGTTATATTCAAAAGGGTGTTAGATATGGACCTTACGGCCAAACGGATCTCGGGGTATGGAGAGAAAGCAGGAATGGACTACTGAAGTTGCATGATTAGCCATGATCTTATTGAATGGCGGTGCAGGCTCGAAGGGTCGCGTTGGCCTGCTCCTGCATCTAATTTCTATGTTTCTATGTTTACTCTACCAACATTCTAGGGCAATCCCAACATATTGGAAAACCGCAAATCTAACTCCCCTATTTGAAAAAGGAAGCAGACAAAAAGCAGGACACTATCTACCCGTTAACCTAACATCTATCGTTGGGAAAATGCTGCAGTCCATTATTAAGGAAGCAGTAGCAGGACATTTGAAAAAGCATGATTCAATCAACCAGATTCAGCATGGTTTTATGAAAGTGAAAACATGTTTGACAAATTCGCTGGAGTTCTTTGAGTATGTAATGAGCAGGGGAAAGCAGTGGGGGGTGTATTTCGATTTCCAGAAGGCATTTGATAAGGTGCCACATAAGAGGTTACTGCACAAGATAAAAGCTCACAGGGTTGGGCATAATATATTAGCATGGATAGAGGATTGGCTAAACAGAAAACAGAGGGTCGGGATCAATGGGTAATTTTCCAGTTGGCAAACATGACTAGTGGAATGTCGTACGGCTCGGTGCTGGTTCCTCAACTATTTACAATCTATATTAATGACTTGGATGAAGGGACCAAGTTTGCTGTAAGAAACATAGCAACATAGAAAAATAGGTGCAGAATTAGGCCATTCAGCCTTTCGAGCCTGCACTGCCATTCAATAAGATCATGGCTGATCATTCCTTCAGTACCCCTTTCCTGCTTTCTCTCCATACCCCTTGATACAAAAATTGTGAGGACACAAAGGGATATAGACAGGTTAAGTGAGTGGGCAAACATTTCCGAGATGAAGTATAATGTGGGAAAATGTGAGGTTATCCACTTTGGCAGAAATAATAGAAAATACATTTATAATTAAAATGGAGAAAAATTGCAAAGAGCTGCATTAGAGCGAGACCTGGGGGCCCTTGTACATGAAATACAAAAAGTTAGTGTGTAGGTAGAGCAAATAATGAGGAAGGCAAATGGAATGTTGGCATTTATTGTAAGGGGGTTGGAGTATAAAAGCAGAGAATTCCTGATACAACTTTTCAGGGTAGTGGTGAGGCCAACCATGGAGTGCTCCGTACAGTTTTAATTTCCGTATTAAAGGAAGGATATGGTTTCATTGG
Organism: Pristiophorus japonicus; assembly: GCF_044704955.1. Taxonomy (NCBI): domain Eukaryota; kingdom Metazoa; phylum Chordata; class Chondrichthyes; family Pristiophoridae; genus Pristiophorus; species Pristiophorus japonicus. The sequence goes on from NC_092001.1 coordinate 2,380,067, forward strand.
AGGCAGTGCAGAGAAGGTTCACTAGGTTGATTCAGGAGAAGAGCGGGTTGACTTATGAAGAAAGGTTGAGTTGGTTGGGCCTATACATATTGGAGTTCACAAGAATGAGAGGTGATCTTATTGAAACTTAATGATAATGAATGGGATCGACAAGGTGGATGCAGACAGGATATTTCCACTCACAGGGGAAACTAAAACTAGAGGACATCATCTTTGAATAAGAGGCCAGCCGTTTAAAACTGAGTTGAGGAGGAATTTCTTCTCTCAGAGGTTTGTAAATCTGTGGAATTCTCTGCCCCAGTGAGCAGTGGAGGCCGGGTCGTTGAATATATTTAAGGCAGAGATAGACCGATTTTTGAGCGATAAGTGAGTAAAGGGTAATGGGGAGCGGGCAGGGAAGTGGAGCTGAGTCTATGATCAGACCACACATGATCTTGCTGAAAGGTGGAGTAGACTCGAAGGGCAAAGTGACATACTCCTGCTCCTATTTCTAATGTAATTGTGTGGACATGAACCGTAAGCTCAGAACTGAGCATCGTCTTTAGCGGATATGGTGAGAAATCCGAGTGTGGAGAGTGAGAATGAAATATTTGAGACATTTCTTTCCCCACTTGGACCTGGTTGGAAACAGACAGTGACATCATTCACTTCGTTCCTGCACAAAGATGGCCGCGCATGCGATATTCTTCTCACTGAATCAAGATGGCGGAGCGCTTTATCTGACTTGCTGTACAAAGATGGCCGCCGTTAGTCTGGCCCTGTGAGCGGGCGAAAGCCCGGAAGCTGCAGCCGTCAATATTCCGGTTATTACTCCGGGCTTCCGGCAGGCACAAGTTGTTAATGAAGCCTCCCCTGCATGCCGCTAGTCCAATAATCCCCTCCGACCCGCTGCAATTGAAAATTCTGAGCAGCCTGTGCAAAACGTGCGTCCCCCCGCCATTACTCGGACCGCGCATGCTCCAAACACAGCCAGGGACCGCGCCTGCGCACTGAGCTCCTGTAGTCTGTGTGCGGTATCTTCAACCCGCGAGGAATGCTGGGTAAGCATGCCGACATTGAATGCCTGAATTTTTTGAATACACGAGGATTTATTGTGATTTCATTGGGCACTGAACCATGTTCATTCTGGCAGTTATTGTTTGTTTGTTATGATTTAATAACCCCTATATATGAGCTGGACATTATTATTGTGTATAAATATCGAATAAATCAGCTTTGTAACAAACACAGTGTGTCCAATATTTGATGTGTCAATGATCAGAACAGAGTAATTAGCTTCGATGATATGGAATTTGTATGGTTGGATGTAAGGAATACGAAAGGGTGGAAAATGCTAGTGGGAGTTGTGTACAGACCATCAAACAATAGTAGTGACGTTGGGGAAAGCAACAAACAATAAATTCGGAATGCATGCAATAAAGGTACAACAGTTTTCATGGGCGACTTTGATCTACATATTGATTGGGCTAACCAAACTGGTTGCAACTGGTGGAGGAAAATTTTCTTTCGTGTATTCGGGATGGTTTTCTCGACCAATATGTCGAGGAACCACAAGAGGGCTCGCCATCCCAGGCTGGGTGATGTGTAATGAGAAAGGACGAATGAGCAATCTTGTTGCTCGAGACCCCTTGGGGAAGAGTGACCATAACATGGTAGAAATCTTGATTAAGATGGAGAGTGATACAGTTAATTCAGAGACTAGGGTCCTGAACTTAAGGAAATATAACTTTGATTGTATGAGACCTGAATTTGCCAAAATAGACAGTCGAATGATACTTAAAGGGTTGGCAGCGAAGAGGCAATGTGAAACATTTAAAGGTCACATGGATGAACTTCAACAATTATACATCCCTGCCTGGAGTAAAAATAAAACGGCGAAGGTGCCTCAACCCTGGCTAACAAGGGAAATTAAAGATAGTGTTAAATCCAGGGAAGAGGCATATAAATTGGCCAGAAAAAGCAGCAAAAGTCAGCACTGGTAGATATTTAGAATTCAGCAGAGGAGGACAAATTAGGAGGGGAAAATAGAGTATGAGAGAAAGCTTGCTGGGAACAGAAAACTGACTGCTAAAGCTTCGATAGATATGTGAAGAGAAAAAGATTAATGAAGAAAAACGTAGGTCCCTTTCAGTCAGATTCAGGTGAATTTATAATGGGGAACAAAGAAATGGCAGACCAGTTGAACAAATACATTGATTCTATCTTCACAAAGGAAGACACAAATAACCTTGTGGAAATGCTAGGGGACCGATGGTCATGTGAGAAGGAGGAACTGAACGAAATCCGTATTATGCACGGAATTGTGTTCGTGAAATTGATGGGATTGAAGGCAAATAAATCCCCGGGGTCTGATAGTCTGAATGCCAGAGTAGTTAAGGAAGTGGCCCTAGAAATAGTGGATGCATTGGTGATCATTTTCCAACAGTCTATCGATTCTAAATCAATTCCTACTGACTGAAGGGTAGTTAATGTAACACCACTTTTTAAAAAAGGAGGGAGAGAGAAAACGGGTAATTATAGATCGGTTAACCTGACATCAGTAGTTGAGAAAATGTGGAATCATCTTTTAAAGATGAAATGCCAGCGCACTTAGAAAGCAGTGACAGGAGTGGTTCAAGTCAGCATGAATTTATGAAGGGGAAATCATGCTTAGCAAATCTTCCAGAATTGTTTTGAGGATGTAAATAGTTGAGTAGATAAGGGAGAACAAGTGCATGTGGTGTATTTGGACTTACAAAAGGGTTTTGACAAGGTCACACACACGAGATTGGTGTGCAAAATTAAAACACATGGTATTGGGGGTAATGTACTGACGTGGATAGAGAAGTGGTTGACAGACAAGAAGCAGAGTGTCGGAATAAACGGGTCTTTTTCAGAAAGGCAGGCAGTGACTAGTGGAGTGTCGCAGGGCTCAGTGTCGGCAGCCCCAGCTATTTACAATATACATAAAGGATTTAGATGAACGAATTGGGTGATATATCTACAAGTTTGCAGACGACACTAAGCTGGGTAGCGGTATGAACTGTGAGGAGGACGCTAAGAGGCTGCAGGGTGATTTGGACAGGTTAGGCGAGTGGGAAAATGCATGGTAGATGCAGTATAATGTGGATAAATGTGAGATTATCCAATTTGGGGGCAACAACATGGAGGCAGCGAGACCTTGGTATCATGGTACATCAGTAATTGAAATTGGCTTGCAGGTGCAGCAGGCGGTGAAGAAGGCGAATGGTATGTTGACCTTCATAGCTAAGGGATTTGTGTATCGGAGCAGGGAGTTCTTAATGCAGTTGCACAGTGCCTGAGTGAGGCCTCACCTGGAATATTGTGTTCAGATTTGGTCTCCTAATCTGAGGAAAGAGGTTTTTGTTATTGAGGGAGTGCAGCGAAGGTTCACCAGACTGATTACCGGGATGGCAGTACTGATATATGAGGAGAGGCTGGATGGACTGGGACTGTATTCACTGGAGTTGAGAAGGATGGATGAGAAGGGGATCTCATAGAAACATATGCAATTCTGACGAGGTTGGACAGACCATATGCAGGAAGAATGATTCCGATGTTGAGGAAGTCCAGAATTATGAAACACAAGCTAAGGATAAGGGGTAAGCCATTTCGGACTGAGATGAGCAGAAACTTCTTCACTCACAGATTTGTTCAACTGTGAAATTCTCAGCCACAGGAAGTTGTTCATGCCAGTTCATTGGATATATTCAAGGGGTAGATCGATATGGACCTTACAGCTAAATGGATCAAGGGGTATGGAGAGAAAGCAGGAAAGGGGTAGTGAGGTCAATGATCAGCCATGATCTTATTGAATTGTGGTGCAGGCTCGAAGGTCCAAATGAACTACTCATGCACCGATTTTCTATGTTTCTATGCATCTCTCTCTCACTCTCTCTCTTGCTCTCTGTCTTTTTCTCTCTGTATCTTCGCTCTCTCTCTCTCTCTGTCTGTCTCTCTCTCTCTCTCTCTCTCTCTCTCTCTCTGTCTCTCCCTCTCTCTCTTCTCTCTGTCGCTTTCTCTCTCTTTCTCTGTCTGTGTGTCTCTCTCTGTCTTTCTGTCTCTCTCTCGCTCTCTGTCTCCCTCTCTTGCTCTCTCTGTCTCTCTGTCTCTGTCTCCCTCTCTCTCTGTCTCTCTCTGTTTCTCTCCCTCTCTTGCTCTCTCTCTTGCTCTCTCTCTCTCGCTCTTTTTCAATCTGTCTGATTCTTCTCTCTCTTTCTTTCTCTGTCTCTTTCTCTCTCTGTCTCTCACTGTCTCTTTCACTCTGCCTCTCTCTGTCTTTCTCTCTCTCTCTCCTTCTCTCTCTGCTTGTCCTGTCATTCAGGACACAGTTTACCTGTGAACATATTCTCAGGGTTCGGAATGGAATGCTACAAACCATGATGAATTGTAACGAAATGGGTAAATTTCTACCTCTTTGTGTGTGTGTGTGTGTGTGTGTGTGGCATGCGTGTGTGTGTGTGAGAGTTTGAGAATGTGTGAGAGTGTGTGTGTATGTGTGTGAGTGTGTGTGTGTCTCTCTGTGTGTGCGTGAGTGTGTGTGTGAGTGTGTGTGTGAGAGTGTGTGTGTGTGAGATTCTGTGCGTAAGTGTCTGTGTCTGTCTGTGAGAGTGTGTGTGTGTGAGAGAGAGTGTCTCTGTGTATATGTGCGTGAGAGTGTGAGTGTGTGTGTGAGTGTGTGTGTGTTTGAGTGTGTGTGAGAGTGTTTCTGAGATTGTATGTGAGAGTGGGTGGGAGGGGGTGGGGTATAACGGGGGGCGGGGAGGCTGAGGTTGAGAGTGGGGGGAGAGCGAGGGGGAGACCGGGGGAGAGGGAGAGGGGGAGAGGGAAAGTGGGGCAGAGCGTGAGGCGGGAGAGTGGGACGGAGGGGGTGGGGGAAAGCGGGGCGGAGGGGGAGGGAGAAAGCGGGTCAGAGTGGGATGGGGAGCGTGGGTGTATGGGAAGAGTGGGACAGAGGGGGGAGAGTGGGTCGGAGGGGGAGTGGCGAGAGTGAGGCATGGTGGGAGGGTGGAGAACAGGGCGGAGTGGGAGGCGGGAGAGCAGGGCGCAGTGGGAGGGGGCAGAACGGAGTGGAGGGTGAGGGTAGCGGGGAGAGCGGGGCGGAGTGGGAGGGGAGTGTGGAGAGTGGGGCAGAGTGCGGGCGGAGAGCACGGCGGAGAGGGACGGGGATGAACCGGGTGGAATCGCGAGGGAGAGTGGGGCAGAGTGTTAGGGGCAGAGCAGATCGGAGTGGGAGGGGGGATGGCGGTGTGGAGTGGGAGGGGGGGAACGGGATGGAATGTGGGGGAGTGTAACCTAGGGCCCGATTTTGCACGGGACTCACTCTCTGTCTCTCACTCTCTCTCTGTCTCTCCCTCCATCGTGCTCTTTCTCTCTCTCTCTGTCTGTCTTTCTCTCTCTCCCTCCATCCATCACTCACTCTCGCCCTCTCTTTCTCTGTCTCTGCCTCTCTCTCTCAGCCTCCACCTCTCTCTCCCTCCATCTCCCTCGCTTTGTCTTTCTCTCTCTTCCTTTCTCTCAGACTGTCTGTCGCTCTCTTTTTCTCTCTCTCACTCTGTCTCTCTATCTCTCTCTGTCTCTATCTCTCTCTCGGTCTCTCTCTCTTTCTCTCTCTCTGTCTCTCAGACTGTCTGTCTCTCTCTTTTTCTCTCTCTCACTCTCTTTGTCTCTCTCTCTCTCTCTCCTTCTCTCTCCTTCCCTCTCCTTCTCTCTCCCTCTAATCTCTCTCCTTCCCTGTCTCTCTCACTCTCCCACTCTCTCACTCTCTCTCTCCCTCTACAGCAGGCAGCGACGCAACAGCCTGTGGAGGAGTCATTCCTACAGCAACCTGGATGAGATCTGTGAGGAGACCCCCAAGGATCCAGTCGATGGCCGGACACTTGATGACTCGGAGTCCGACATCGGACGTTCGCGACAACATCTCTGCTCGCCAAGGCCTGACTCGCCGTTGGCCCACTCTGAAAGGCCCGACTCCCCCTCGGCCCACCTTGAAAGGCCCAACTCCCACTCGGCCCACCCTGAAAGGCGCGTCTCCCCCTCGGCCCAACCTGAAAGGCCCGACTCCCCCTCGGCCCACCCTGAAAGGCCCAAATGCCACGCGGCCCATCCTGAAAGGCCCGACTCACCCTCGTCCCACCCTGAAAGGCCCGTCTCCCACTCGGCCCATCCTGAAAGGTCGAAGTCCCCCTCGGCAGATCCTGAAAGGCCCAACTCCCCCTTGGCCAAACCTGAAAGGCCCAACTTCCTCTCAGCCCCACATTGAAAGGCCCAACTCGCCCTCGGCCTACCTGAAAGGCCTGTGCGCCTATCGGCATATTAATTCAGGCCTCTGAGGAGATGCTGAGCGAGGCCTCTTCCCTCCCGCTCCCTGGGCCGGTGTCCCACAGGCCCTAGGCTCTGGCGCTGATAGTGGCCTAGTGGGAGGGGTACAGCCTAGGCAGCAGGTGCCCCAGACCCTACTCGCCTCGCTCCGGGAGTGGATCGACCTGCTGTCGCTAATGTGGCATGTGAAGGAGTCCAGGATTAGGACTGGTTTTAATCAAGAGTCTAGGATTATGTCTGTTCCGAATCGAGAGTCTACGTTTAGGCCTGGTCCTAATCGAGGGCCAAGGATTAAGCCTGGTCCGAATCGACAGCCTATGATTAAGCCTGGAGCCAATTGAGTGCATAGAATTAGTCCTTGCACTTAATTGAGAGCGTAAGATTAGACCTTCTCCTAATCAGGAGTTTAGGATTAGGTCTGATCCTAATCGAGAGTGCAGCATTTTGTTTGGTCCTATTCGAGAGCCTAGGATTAGGCCTGGTCCTAATTGAGAGCCTAGGATTAGACCTGCAGCCAATTTAAAGCCTAGGATTAGGCCTGGAGCCTAATTGAGAGACTAGGATTAGGCCTGATCCAAATCAGGAGCGTTGGATTACGCCTGGACCTAATCGAGGGCCTCAGATTGAGCCTGGCACCAGTTGAGATCCTTGGATTAGTCCTGGTCCTAATTGAGAGCCTAGGATTAGGCCTGGAGCCAATTGAGAGCCTAGGATTAGGCTAGGAGCTTAGTTGAGTGCATAGGATTAGGCCCGGTCTTAATCAAGGGCTAAGATTAAGCCTGGAGCCAATTGAGATCCTTGGATTAGGCCTGGTTGTAAGTGAGAGCCTAGGATTAGGCCGGGAGCCGAATCAAAAGCATAGGATTAGGCCTGTAGCCTAATTGAGAGCCTAGGCTTAGGCGTGGTCGTAATATACAGCCATGGTTTAGGCCTGGAGCCTAATTGAGAGCCCAGGATTAGATCTGGAGCCAATTGAGAAACTAGGATTAGGACTGGTCCGAATCAAGAGCCTAGGATTAGGCCTGGAGCCAACCGACAGCCTACGATTAGGCTTCGGTCCTAATCGGGGGCCTAAGATTAGAGCTGGTCCTAATTGACAGCCCAGGATTAGGCCTGGTCCTAATTGGGAGCCCAGGATTAGGCCTGATCCGAATTGAGAGCACATATTTAGGCATGGGGCATAATTGAGAGCCTGGGATTAGGTCTGAAGCCAAATGAGAGCCTAGGATTAGGACTGGAACAAATCGATAGACTAGGTTTAGGCCGGGAGCCAATTGAGAGACTAGGATTTGGCCTCGTCCTAATCGATAGACTAGGATTAGGCCTGGTCCTAATTGAGAGCCTAGGATTAGGCCTGGAGCCAATTTTGAGCCTGAGAGCAGGCCAGGATCCTATTGAGAGCCTACGATTATGTCTGGTCCTAATCAAGAGCCTAGGATTAGGATTGGCACCAATTGAGAAACTACGATTAGGCCTGGTCCTAATCGACTGCCTAAGACCAGGCCTGGGCCCAATTGAGAGCCTAGGATTAGTCCTGGTCCGAAGCAAGGGCCTAAGATTCGGCTGGACCCAATTGAGAGATTGGATTAGTCTTGGTCCTAATTGAGACCCTGGCATGAAGCAATCCCGATTCATGGAGGACAGGTCTGTGGATTGTTGGAAGATTTAAGGAAGGATATTGAGAGGGGTGGGGGAAATCTGGGCAGTAACAGCCATGAGGTTGGGAGCGGATGTCCCACCCCCACCAGCGATATTGGGCACACCGCCCCATCGGGGAGCAGGGGGTTTGCAATGGGCCACAAGAGGAGCCCAACCGGTTGAACATAAGAACATATGAATTAGGAGCAGGATTAAGCCAATCGTCAATCGAAACTGCTCCACCATTCAATAACATTATGGCTGATGATTCAACTTCAGTAACCCATTCATACGTTCTCTCCATACCCCTTGATCCCTTTAGCCATAAGGGCCAAATCTAACTCCCTTTTAAATACATCTAAAAACTGGCATCAACAACTTTCTGTACTAGAGAATTCCACAGGTTCACAATTCTCGGAATGAAGAGGTTTCTTCTCATCTCAGTCCTAAATGGCTAACCCCTTATCCTCAGACTGTGACCCCTGGTTCTGGACTTCCCTAACATCGGGAACATTCTTCCTGCATCTATCCAGTCAAGCCCTGTAAGAATGTTGTCTGTTTCAATGAGATCACATTTCATTCTTCTAAACTCTAGAAAATATCAGCCTAGTCTACTCAATCTCTCCTCAAAGGACAATTCCCCCATCCCAGGAATCAGTCTGCCGAACCTTCGTTGCACTCCTATATGGCACGTATATCCTTCCTTAGAAGAATGAGAGGGGACCTCATGGAAACATATGAAATTCAGACGGGATTGGACAAGTTAGATATAGGTTCACTCAGTTAATTACGGAGATGAGGGGTTGACCAATGAGGAAAGGTTGAGTAGGTTAGGACTCCACTCATTGGATTTCAGAAGAATGAGAGGTGATCAATCACCAGACTGACTCCCGGCATGGCAGGAATGACATATGCAGAAAGACTGGATTGGAGGCCCCTTGGGGAACAGTGACCATAATATGGTAGAATTCTTTTTTAAGATGGAGAGTGACACATTTTATTCAGAAACTAGGGTCCTGAACTTAAGGAATGCTAACTTCGATGGCACGAGGAGTAAATTGGCAAGAATAGACTTGCAAATGATACTGAAAGAATTGACGGTAGATCGGCAATGGCAAAAATTTCTAAATCATATGGATGAACTTCAACAATTGTACATCCCGATCTGGAGTAAAAAATAAAACAGGGAAGATGGCGCAACCGTGGCTAACAGGGGAAATTAAGGATAGTGTTAGGTCCTATGAAGAGGCATAGAAATTGGCTAAAAAAAACAGCGAACCTGAGGACTGGGAGAAATTTGGAATTCAGCACAGGAGGAAAAAGAGGTTGATTCGGAGGGGGAAAATAGAGTACGAGAGGAAGCTTGCCGGAAACATAAAAACTGACTGCAAAAGCTTCCATAGATATGTGAAGAGAAAAAGATTAGTAAAGATAAACATAGGTCACGTGCAGTCAGACTCAGGTGAATTTATAATGGGGATCAAAGAAATGGCAGACCAATTGAACAAATATTTTGGTTCTGTCTTCAGGAAGGAACACAAAAATAACCTTCCGCATGCACCAGGAGACCGCGGGTCTCGAGAGAAGGAGGAACTGAAGGATATCCTTATTAGGTGGGAAATTGTGTTGGGGAATTTGAGGGGATTGAAGGCCGATAATCCCTGGGGCCTAATTGTCTTCATCCCAGAATACTTATGGAAGTGGCCATTCAAATCGTGGATGCATTGGTGATCATTTTCCAACAGTCTATCAACTCGGGATCAGTTCCAATTGACTGCAGGGTCGCTAATGTAACACCACTTTTTTAAAAAGAAGGTAGAGAGAAAACGGGTAATTTTCGACCCGTTAGCCTGACATCAAAAGGGGGAAAATGTTGGAACCAATTATTAAGTTTGAAAAAGGAGCGCTTTTGGAAAGCAGTGACAGGATCGGTTCAAGTCAGCATGGCTTTATGAAGGGAAATCATGCTTGACAAATCATTTGGAATTTTTTGCAGATGTAACTAGTAGAGTGTCCAAGGGAGAACCAGTGCATGTGATGTAGTTGGACTTTCAAAAGGCCTTTGATAAGGTCCCACAAAAGAGATTGGTGTGCAAAATCAAAGCACATTGTATTGAGAGTAATATACTGGCGTGGATACATAACTGGTTGGCAGACAGGAAGCAGAGTCGGGATAAACGCGAACTTTTTGGAATGGGAGGCAGTGACTAGTGGAGAGCCACAGGGCTCAGTGCTGGGACACCAGCTCTTTCCGATATACATCAATTCTTTGGATGATGGAATTGAATGTAATATCTCCAAGATGCAGATGTCACTAAACTGGGTAGCGGTGTGAGCTGTGAGGAGATGCTAAGAGGCTGCAGGTTGATTTGGACAGGTTAGATAAGTGGGCAAATGCATGGCAGATGCAGTATAATGCGGATACATATGAGGTTATCCACTTTTCAGGCAATAACACGAAGGCAGAATATTATCTGAATGGCGGCAGATTAGGAAAATAGGAGGTGCAACGAGACCTGGGTGTCATACTACATCACTTATTGAAAGTTGACATAGAAATATATAAACATAGAAATAGGTGCAGGAGCAGGCCATTCAGCCCTTCTAGCCTGCACCGCCATTCAATGAGTTCATGGCTGAACATGAAACTTCAGTATCCCCTTCCTCCTTTCACGCCATACCCCCTGATCCCCGAGTAGTAAGGACTTCATCTAACTCCCTTTTGAATATATTTAGTGAATTGGCCTCAACTACATTCTTTGGTAGAGAATTCCACAGGTTCACCACTCTCTGGGTGAAGACGTTTCTCCTCATCTCGGTCCTAAATGGCTTACCCCTTATCCTTAGACTGTGACCCCTGGTTCTGGACATCCCCAACACTGCGAACATTCTTCCTGCATCCAACCTGTCTAAACCCGTCAGAATTTTAAACGTTTCGATGAGGTCCCCTCTCACTCTTCTGAACTCCAGTGAATACAAACCCAGTTGATCCAGTCTCCCTTGATAGGTCAGTCCCACCATATCGGGAATCAGTCTGGTCAATCTTCGCTGCACTCCCTCAATAGCAAGAATGTCCTTCCTCAAGTTAGGAGAACAAAACTGTACACAATACTCCAGGTGTGGCCTCATCAAGGCCCTATACAACTGTAGCAACACCTCCCTGTCCCTGTACTCAAATCCCCTCGCTATGAAGGCCAACATGCCATTTGCTTTCTTAACCGCCTGCTGTACCTGCATGCCAACATTCAATGACTGAAGTACCATGACACCCAGGTCTCGTTGCACCTCCCCTTTTTACTAATCTGTCACCATAAAAGTCTGTCTCTCTGTTTTTACCACCAAAGTGGATAACCTCACATTTATCCACATTATACTGCATCTGCCACGCATTTGCCCACTCACCTAACCTATCCAAGTCACTCTGCAGCCTCATAGCATCCTCAACGCAGCTCACACTGCCATCCAACTTAGTATCATCCGCAAATTTGGAGATACTACATTTAATCCCCTCGTCTAAATCATTAATGTACAATGTAAACACCTGGGGCCCTAGCACAGAACCTTGCGGTACCACATTAGTCATTGCCTGCCATTCTGAAAATTACCCATTTGCTTCTACTCTTTGCTTCCTGTCTGACAACCAGTTCTCAATCCACTTCAGCACACGACCCCCAATCCCATGTGCTTTAACTTTGCACATTAATCTCTTGTGTGGGACCTTGTCCAAAGACTTCTGAAAGTCCAAATATACCACATCAACTGGTTCTCCTTTGTTCACTTTACTGGAAACATCCTCAAAAAATTCCAGAAGATTTGTCAAGCATGATCTCCCTTTCACAAATCCATGCTGACTTGGTCCTATCATGTCACCATTTTCCAAATGCGCTGCTATGATATCCTTAATAATTGATTCCATCATTTTACCAACTACTGAGGTCAGGCTGACCGGTCTATATTTCCTGCTTTCTCTCTCCCTCCTTTTTTAAAAAGTGGGGTTACATTGGCTACTCTCCACTCGATAGGAACTAATCCAGAGTCAATGGAATGTTGGAAAATGACTGCCAATGCATCCGCTATTTCCAAGGCCACCTCCTTAAGTACTCTGGGATGCAGTCCATCAGGCCCTGGGGATTTATCGGCCTTCAATCCCATCAATTTCCTCAACATAATTTCCCGACCAATAAAGATTTCCCTCAGTTGCCCCTCCTTACTCGATCCTCTGACCCTTTTTATATCCGGAAGGTTGTTTGTGTCATCATAAGTGAATACTGAACCAAAGTAATTGTTCAATTTGTCTGCCATTTCTTTGTTCCCCGTTATGACTTCCCCTGATTCTGACAGCATGTGACCTGAGTTTGTCTTTACTAACCTTTTTCTCTTTACATACCTATAGAAAGTTTTGCAATCCGCCTTAATGTTCCCTGCAAGTTTCTTCTCGTACTCCATTTTCCCTGCCCTAATCAAACCCTTTGTCCTCCTCTGCTGAGTTCTAAATTTCTCCCAGTCCGCAGGTTCGCTGCTACTTCTGGCCAATTTGTATCCCACTTCCTTGGCTTTAATACTATCCCTGATTTCCCTAGATAGCCACGGTTGAGCCACCTTACCTTTTTTATTTTTACGGCAGACAGGAATGTACAATTGTTGTAATTCATCAATGCGGTCTCTAAATGTCTGCCATTGCCCAACCACAGTCAACCCCTTAAGTACCATTCGCCAATCTATCTTCGCCAATTCACGCCTCATACCTTCAAAGTTACCCTTCTTTAAGTTCTGGACCATGGTCTATGAATTAACTGCTTCATTCTCCAAACTAATGCAGAATTCCACCATATTTTGGTTACTCTTCCCCAAGGGGCATCGCACAATGAGATTGGTAATTAATCCTCTCTCATTACACAACAGCCAGTCTAAGATGGCCTCCCCCCTAGTTGGTTCCTCGACATATTGGTCTAGAAAACCATCCCTTATGACTCCAGGAAATCCTCCTCCACCGTATTGCTTCCAGTTTGGCTACCCCAATCGATGTGCATATTAAAGTCACCCATTATAACTGCTGCACCTTTATTGCATGCACTCCTAATTTCCTGTTTGATGCCGTCCCCAACATCACTACAACTGTTTGGAGGTCTGTACACAACTCCCGCTAACGTGTTTTGCCCTTTAGTGTTCTGCAGCTCTACCAATATAGATTCCACATCATCCAAGCTAATGTATTTCATATCTATTGCATTAATTTCCTCTTTAACCAGCAATGCTACCCCACCTCCTTTTCCTTTTATTCTATCCTTCCTGAATGTTGAATACCCCTGGATGTTGAGTTCCCAGCCCTGATCATCCTGGAGCCACGTCTCCGTAATCCCAATCACATCATATTTGTTGACATCTATTTGCACAGTTAATTCATCCACCTAATTGCGGATACACCTTGCATTAAGACACAAAGCCTTCAGGCTTGCTTTTGGTAATATGATTGAAAGTTTGAAGATAATGAGGGGGTTCGACAAGGTCGATGCCGAGAGGATATTTCCACCGATAAGAGAAAGCTAAACAAAGGGGACATAACCTTAGAATAAGGGGCCACCCACTTAAAACCTAGATGAGGAGAAATCTTTCTCTCAGAGTGTTTTAAACCTAAGGTATTTCCTGCCCCAGAGAGCTGTGGAGGCTGGGTCATTGAATATATTCATGGCGCAGATAGACTGATTTTTAGGCGATACGGGACGGAAGGGTTATGGGGAGCACACAGGGAGCGCACAGGGAAGAGCTGAGCCCATGATCAGATCAGCCAAGATCTTACTGAAGGGTGGCGCAAAATGGCCGACTCCTGCTCCCATTTCTTATGTTGTTTTTTCTTATGTATGGATTTCATAAAGGGCTTGGAGCTTCAAACTCAGAGGTGGTTGCACTCCAAGCTAAGCCACGGAAGACAGATGGCGATTCAGCCAACCTTTCAGTGAGTCAGAATTGCAATTCTTCTGATTCGGGAGAAAGAAAGGCTCAGTATTCTTTGGTGTCTTCCTTGATGTTTTTCTTGACTCTCTTCATGCTGCACTTCAGTTTGTCTGTCAGCTGGAGTATTTGCTGCAGAGTGTTCCCTTCGTCATTTTGGACCAGCTGCTCTGAGAACAATCCGGCTTACTAGAACCAGCTATCCATTGACTTTCAATTTGCTCTCCCCCCATGGTTACACAGACTGACGCTACCAGACAGCAACTAGTGTTGACAGCGTTTCCCCATCGTCTCTCGATGCCTCCTTGTTTGTAGCTTTGCAGACAGCCTAAATCACACTTTGGAGTTTGGTCAACATTTCCAGCACGCCTTCTTCAACAGTCAGTTTAACTTGTCCTTTGTTGAAATAACAACTTTAAGCAACGTTTGCTCCATTAGCAGGTCAGGAATGCAGCTTTCTAGCCAATCCTTTAGTGTCTTGAAAAGCGGTATTTAAATCTCCAAAATCCTTCTCGGGGATGCTGATTAAATAATAAAGACTATTGCAGGCATTGTGTCCAACACTGATCAGATCAGCTGCGAGCAGGGTCCGAACCAGCGCGGGTAAACAATATGTTGTTCAGTGTACATACATTGGCAGTGTATAATATTTTTACTGATCTCATCTCCCACCCTGCACTCTGTGTTAAATCTCCTCATTGCCGATTGCGCTACATCCGTGCTGTTCAATTTGTTGCAAATTCATCAAATCATAAACAATCGCAACGATCAGTAGAATAGTCAGATCCTCGGATATATTACAGTTATATAAGATGTTGGTAAAAATTGGAATCCCACATTGCATTTTATTAAAATTTTTGCGATGCGACAACCAATACATCGATTTATGGTGTATATTTAAGCCACAGGTACACAGATAAACATCTATTCCCCGATTATGAATGTAACTGATACAGAGCTGGCACTGTTCCAGCAGAGACCGCTCTACCTTCAGCTCTTCCTCGTGGTGTTTAATCTGCATCAATTTTTCAGCTCAATAAAGACTGAGTTTGGGTTAAAATCTTATTCCCGGCGACAGTAAGTATATAAAGAAACAAAAATTAAAAGCCAGAGTATGAAACATGTCACATCGAGCCTGCTCGCTACTCTTTAAGGTCATGTCTGATCTTTGACATTAACGCCACATTTCCACCCAAGCCCCTAATCCTCAATTACCTTGGAGTACAAAACGTTATTTATGATAAACAGTTTTTGAGAACTTTTCCACCAATACAGACAACCGGATCTTCGTTACTGAGCCTGATTCTCGCAATTAAACAGGTCAGTTTACCGAATCTCCTTGGATATTACATGCAGGGAATTTGATGATTGACTGGACATTGTCTAAAGTATTGCTCTGAGTGTTCATTCTCAATACCTCTGTTTAAATATATGATATTCTCCTGCAAGCATGAGTGGGAAGAAGCTCTCACACTGTTGTGCCCAGCTGACTGGCACTAATGGGATAAGGTAACCTGAGCATCTAAATGCAGGTTTCCTTTGTGTGGTAATCAGGCATCCGGTCTAGTGATCAGCAGCCTCTCCAAGAAGGACTGCATCAGCACTTCTCACATAAACTGCATCCAGATTTGATCGATATTGGAACAAACGTTGTTTTCCAACATTCGCCATCAAACTCTCTGGTCAGTGATGTTTCTGGACAATCCCGAATTGCATAGATATATATCTCCAGTTAAGATCGCTTCTCTTACGCCTGTTTGAATATTCAGCCCCATTGTTCTTCACCTTTTATTGTCTATTCTATGTAATCGCGTTAATCTGAATCGAATATACTTTGATTTTCCTACATCAGTAATGTTTCAAAGTTTCCAGGTTAATGTTTCCAGCCAACATGTAATGATGGAACCGAGTGCTGGCATTATTTTAGGGGGATGAGTAACTTTAAGGTTTCTGTTTCAATTAATTTCTCCTGGACCAATGTCTGGGTGATCGGTCAGTTTACACGTGTTGGTTTATATAATGATCACTTGGTCAGTTTCTGGCTGCTGGGTCACTTTGGGTGAGTTAGTTTCGGTTCTGGTCAATTGGTCAGTTTCTGGGTGATCGGCCAGCTTCCATGTGTTGGGTTTGGTGATGGGCAATTGGTCAGTTTGTGAGAATGTCTTGGGCCTGTGTGGCTCGGTCGAGCATGTTTCTCTTACTTTCAGAATCGTTGGATTTCAACGCACATTTGGTGGTTTTGTGTGTTGCAGGTTTAGATTGATTTTAAAGGTGATCCCCGCAGCTCGGGGCCAGTTCGCCTCACTGGGACTTCGGGCTGTGTCTCCATTCAGCACCAATCGGTGGGAGAAAATAATGAAGAATTTGTACTGCGTACAGTTTGTGCCTCCATAGCTCAGGACATTTTAAACTTGCTCTAGAGGGTGTGCCATCAAGGTTCAGGGCTGTCCTATATGGAGAAATTGAGTGAACTGGACTTATATAATCAGGTGTTTAGAACAATGAGAGGCAAACTGATTGAACCTTATGAGGGTCCTTGTGCATTAAACACAAACAGTTAGTATGCAGCTACAGCAAGTGATCAGGATGGCAAATGGAATGTTGGTCTTAATTGCAAGCGGGGTGGAGTATAAAAGCAGTGAAGTCCTGCTTCAATGTTACAGGGTACTGGTGAGGGCAAACCTGGAGTACTGCGTACAGTTTTGGTCTGCATATTCAAGCAGTGATATGCTGGCTCCCGCAGTTAAACACGTCAGTTTACCTGCCGTACTCTGATCTACATCTACAAGCTTTATCGAGGCAGGGGGTTTGCCATAGAAACATAGAAACACTGAAAATAAGTGCAGGAGTATGCCATTCGGAACTTTGAGCATGCACCTACTTTCAATAAGATCATGGCTCATCATTCCATTTGAACCCTTTTCCTGCTTTTTCTCCATACCCCTTGATGCCCTTAGCCATAAGGGCCAAATCTAACTCCCTCTTAAATATATTCAATGAACAGGCATCAACAACTCTCTGCGGAAAGGAATTCGATAGGTGAACAACTCTCTGAATGAAGAGGTTTCTCCTCATCTCAGTCCTAAATGGCCTACCCCTTATCCTAAGGCTTTGTCCCCTGGTTCTGGACTTCCCCAACATCGGGAACATACTTCCCACATCCAACCTGTCCAGTCCCGTCAGAATCTTATACGTTTCTACGAGATCCCTTCTCATCCTTCTAAACTCCAGTGAATAAAGGCCGAGTTGCTTCTGTCTCTCCTCATATGACACTCCAGCCATCCCTGGAATCAGTCTGGTGAACCTTTGCTGCACTCCCACAATAGCACGAACGTCCTTTCTCAGATTAGGAAACCAAAACTGAACACAATATTCCAGGTGACGACTCAATAAGGCCCTGGACAACTGCCGTAAGCTGTCCCTGCTCCTATACTCACATTACCTAGCTATGAAGGACAAAATACCTTTAGGCTTCTTTACCTCCTGCTGCACCTGCATGCCCACTTTCACTGACTGATGAACCATGACACCCACGTCTCGTGGCAAGTCCCTTTTTCCGAATCTGCCGCCATTCAGATAATATTCTGTCTTCGTGTTTTTGTCGAAATAATGGATAACCTCACACTTATCCACATTATACTACATCTGCCATGCATTTGTCCACTCGCCTAACGTATCCAAGTTACCCTGCAGCCTATTAGCGTGCTCCTTACAGCTCACACCGCCACCCAGTTTAGTGCGATCCGCAAACTTGGAGATATTACACTCAGTCCCTTCATCTAAATCGTTAATGTATATTGTAAATAGCTGGGATCCCAACACTGAGCTCTGCGGCACTCCACTAGTCACCGCCTGTCATTCTGAAAAGGACTCCTTTATCCCGCCTTTCTGCTTCCTTTCTGCCAACCCGTTCTCGATCCATGTCAGTACATTACGCCCAATATCATGCGCTTTGTTTTTGCACAGCAATCTCTTGTGCGGGACATTGTCAAAAAGCCTAATGAAAGTTGACATGCACCACATCCACTGGTTCTCCCTTGTCCACTCTGCTGGTTACATCCTCAAAAAATTCGAAAAGATTCGTCAAGCATGATTTCCCTTTCATAAACCCATGCTGACTTGATCCGATCCTGTCACTACTTTCCAAATACGCTGCTATTTCATCATTAATGATTGATTCCAACATTTTCCCCACGACTGATGTCAGGCTAAACGGTGTATATTTACCCCTTTTCTCTCTCCCTCCGTTTTTAAAAAGTGGTGTTGCATAAGCTACACTCCAGTCCATTGGAACTGATCTAGAGTCGATAGACTGTTGGAAAATGATCATCAATGCATCCACTATTTCTAGGGCCACTTCCGTAAGTACTCTGGAATGCAGACTATCAGGCCCCGGGGATTTATCGGCCGTTAATCACAACAATTTCCCGAACACAATTTCCCGCCTAATAAGGATATCCTTCAGTTACTCCTTCTCACTAGACCCACGATACTCTGTCGCTGTTTATATTACACCAGACGCTGTCTCTTGTTTATATTACACCAGACCCTGTCTCTATTGCATTAGATCCTGTGTCTTTTTATATTACACTGGACCCTGTCTCAGTTTATATTACACTAGACCCTGTCTCTGTTTATATTACACCGGACCCTATCTCTTTTTGTATTACACCAATCACTGTCTCTGTTTATTTTACACTAGACCCTGTCTCTGTTTATATTTCACTAGACCCTGCCTCTGTTTATATTACACAAGACCCTCTCTCTGTTTATATTACACGAGACCCTCTCTCTGTTTATATGACATTTGACCCTCTCTCTGTTTATATTACACTAGACCCTGTCTCTTTTTATATTACACTAGACCCTTTCTCTGTTTATATTACAACAGTACCCTTTCTCTGTTTAAAATTCACTAGATCCTGTCTTTCTTTATTTTACACTGTATCCTGTCTCTGTTTATATTACACTAGACCATGTCACTGTTTGTATTACACCAGACCCTGTCTCTGTTTAAATTACACTAGACCCTGGCTCTGTTTAGATTACATCAGACCCAGTCTCTTTTTAAAATTAACTAGACCCATTTTCTGTTTATATTACACGAGACCCTGTCTCTGTTTATATGACACTAGACCCTGTGTCTTTTTATATTACACTGGACCTTGTCTCTGTTTATATTACAGCAGACCCTACCTCTGTTTATATTATATGAGACCCTGTGTCTTTTTATATTACATCAGACCCTGTCGATGTTTATATTACACCAGACCCTGTCTCTGTTTATATTACACCAGACCCTGTCTCTGTTTATATTACACCAGACCCTGTCTCTGTTTATATTACACTAGACCCTGTGTCTTTTTATCTTACACCAGACCCTGTCCCTGTCTTTATTATAATAGATCCTTTCTCTGTTTATATTACACGAGACCCTGTCTCTGTTTATAATACATTAGACAGTCTTTCTGTTTAAAAATAGAAGATGAACATGTACAAAACAGGTGTCTGGCTTCAACTGGAATATTATGCGCAATTTTGGGCAAAGCACTGCAGGAATAATGTGAAGACTTTAGAGAGGGTGCAGAATAGATTTACGAGAATGATTCCAGGGAAGAGGCACTTCAGTTACCTGGACAGACTGAAGAAACTGGTGTTGCAAGGTGGATAGAGTACAAAAGCAGAGAAGTCCTGCTGCAACTGTGTAGGGTATTGATGAGGTCACACCTGGAGTACTGCATACAGTTTTTATCTCCGTATTTAAGGAAGGATATACTTTCATTGGAGGCAATTCAGAGATGGTTCACAAGGTTGATTCCTGAGATGAGGGGGTTGACTTATGAAGAAAGGTTGTGTAGATTGGGCCCACACAAATTGGAGTTCAAAAGAAAGAGAGGTGATCTTATTGAACCATTAAAGATAGTGAGGGGACTTGACAAGGTGGATGCAGAGAGGATGTTTCCACTCATCGGGGAATCTCGAAATAGGGAGCATAATTTGAGAATAAGGGGTTGCCTATTTAACACTGAGATGAGGGGGAATTTCTTCTCTTGAGTGTTGTAAGTCTGTGGAATTATCTGCCTTAGAGAGCCGTGGAGGCTTGGTCATTTAATACATTCAAGGCGGAGATCGACAGATCTTTGAGCGATATGGTAGTAAAGGGTTATGTGGAGTGGGCAGGGAAGTTGAGCTGAGTCCATGATCGGATCAGCCATGATCTTATTCAATGGTCGAGGAGTCGAGTACACAGATTTAAGGTGATTGGTAAAGAACCAAAGATGACACAAGAAAAAAACCTGTTTGCGTAGCGAGTGGTTAATATCTGGAATGCATGGACTGAAAGGGTGGTGGAGGCAGATGCACTTCTGGCTTTTAAAAGGTAGTTGGATAAGTACCTGAAAGAAAAACAGTTGCAGGGCAGTGGGGTAAGGGCGGGGGAGTGGGACTGGCTGAGGTGCTCAATCAGAGAGCCAGTACGGGCTTGACGGGACGCATGGTCGTCTTCCGTGCTGTAACCATTCTCGGATTCTGTGGTTGTAACTCTCTCAGTATAAGCCATATTCCCTTCTCCCTCATATACTGATCCTATGTACATCGATACTGGAAACACAGAGCGACCAATCCAGAGCCGCTCTGCATCAGGGTGGGCACTGGATGCGGAACTCGCTCCCTGGCCTCCTGTGTGGGTCTGTTTGTTGCATCAGTTTGAGCTGGAGTGGAGAGGGGGGAGAAGTTGCTGGGTTTAAACCCCAGTACCTCTGAGCCCCGTAGGGCTCAAGAATTTCCGATGAGAGTCTGTCAACGGCGGTGGATTCTCGGGGAGATTAGGTTGAAAAACACACACTGTCGCACAATGTTGGAGAGTATTGGTTTCGGAACAAGTATTTCTGTAGAGGTTTTCAATGTACAGATTGTTTTAATCTATTCTTGGGAATGGGGTGTCGCTAGTAAGGCCAAAATATATTTCCAATTTCCATTTGTCCCTTGACAAGATGATGGTGGATCTTCTCAAACCGCTGCCGTCCGTGTGGCGAATGTCCTCCCACAAAGCTGTTAGGTGAGGAGTTCCAGGATTTTCACCCAGTGACGATGTCGGCATGGTGATATATGCTCATGTCAGGATGGTGTGAGACTTGGAGGGGAACTTGGAGGTGATGGATTTCCCATGCACCTGATGCCCTGCTCTAAGTCCACGGAGAGGTTGTAGTTGTGGGAGGTTCTGTCAAAGTTCTGGTTCGAGTTGCAAATATATAAAGTGCCTCACCTTCCCCCTGGCCACCTCTCCCTCCGCCCATAGAGTGTTGTGTAGGCCCTGACCGGGTGCTGGGTTCCCGTCCCTGAAGAACATTAGTGACCAGTTGCGTTATTACGACAATCCGACAGCTTTCATGCTCACTTTTTTTCTGCTGATGGCTGCACAAATAGCCAGGTTCATTCAGATCAATTCCACAACCTGCCTTTGTGTTTTTGCGAGTTTTCTCTCACCCAAACTTTTTTCTGTTTGAAATTCATTTTACAGTGTCTTAAACAGGGAGGATTTTTCGATCGGAGGCTCAAACCAAACATCACATTAAGATCTCACGGAGTCACGTGATTCATCAGGATCTGAATATCATCGGCCTTTGGCCATGGAAGCAAAAAGTACTGTTCACAGCGGGGAGAAACGGTACACGTGTTCTGTGTGTGGACACGGCTTCAGCCGATCATCCAACCTGGAGAGACACAAGTGCAGTGACACTGGGGAGAAACTGTAAATGTGGGGACTGTGGGAAACGTTTAAAATACCCATCCCAGCTGGAAACACACCAGCGAGCTCACACTGGGGAAAGGCCATTCATATGCTCCGACTGCGGGAAGGCATTCACTACATCATCCGATCTGCTGAGACACCAGCGATTTCACACTGGGGAGAGGCCATTCACCTGCTCTGAGTGTGGGAAGGGATTCACTCGGTCATCCCATCTGCTGGAACACCAGCGAGTTCACACTGGGGAGAGGCCGTTCACCTGCTCTGAGTGTGGGAAGGGAGTCACTCGGTCATCCACCCTGCTGAGACAGCACCAAGTTCACAATGGGGAGAGGCAATTCACCTGCCCTGAGTGTGGGAAGGGATTCACTAGTTTATTCAACCTGCTGGAACATCAGCGAGCTCACATTGGGGAGTGGCCATTCACCTGCTCTGATTGTGGGAAGGGATTCACTAGTTTATCTAACCTGCTGAAACACCAGCGAGTTCACACTGGGGAGAGGCCGTTCACTTGCTCCGATTGTGGGAAGGGATCCACTTGGTCATCCAGCCTGCTGACGCACCAGCGAGTTCACACTGGGCAGAGGCCGTTCACCTGCTCTGAGTTTGGGAAGAGATTCACTCGGTCATCCACCTGCTGAAACACCATCGAGTTCACAAGTAAATGCAGGGGCTGAAATCTGCTATTATCGCTGCTGTTAATCACATCCCGACTGGACCATGTTCATTCTGACTGTTGGGGTTTGTTTCCGCTGATGTTAATAACTCCTGTAACTGGACTGAACTTTAACTGTGGGATACAGACACATAAATTAATGTCGCTTCAACATATTGCTTTAGATTTTTGTCTTTCCCACCCGAGTGATTAGCATCACCTGGTTGGCACTGAAAAATGACAATCTGGGGGGAGGGTTGCATGGGAGGAGAACTTCATCCTGGACATACTCCTTCATGGCCCCACTGAGAGGGGTAAACGGCACTTTGGTCTTTCTCATCTCTCTTCACTGACAGCAAAGTCACCATGCGGGTTAATCTTGACGCGTGAAAGGAGCGGATGATAGCCATCCAAGGGTGTTTAAAGAGATTGCACGGGTACTCTGTCAGACCCTTGCCCACATCTCCATCTGCTCAGTAGAGTCATGGATTGTTCACTGAAATTGGAAGGCAGCACGCGTCGTTCCCATTTTGCAAATTGGGCACAAGTCTGGGCTCAGGAACTGAAGGCTCATCAATGTGACCTTGAAAGTGCTTGAAGGGATCCGGAGAGATGGTGTTTTCCATCATGGGGAAAGGGAACGGGCCATTAGAGATACTGAATACGGATTCCGGTAAACAAGGCCACATCTTACTAACTAGCTTGAGTTTGTTAAGACGTTCTTAAGTTGGTGGATGGGGAATCCGGTTGACATTGTTGACCTCAGGGGTGTCAAAATCATTTTGTATGGTGGGTCTGATCCAATATCCTGACACTTGGCATGGCCACATTCAGGAAAATCTATTAAAATAGGAATAAATGAAGATAAGCTATATTGGAATTTACAATTAGCTTTTATTAACTACCGCTGCTCCCGATCCCTGTCACCTCTTCACTTGAGCATTGGAGAACTGACCCTGCTCAAACTATAACCACAAGGATATCGGTGCATGGTTCTGCCTGTGACCACAAGACTGTGTCACTGCCACACACAGATAACGCTTTCTTGTTTCACATCTCTATACAAAGACCATCACATCTTACGTCCCCTTTCTACACAAAGGCAGCAGACACGAGCAAGGACGTGAGGCTTATAAAAAAGACACATTGCATTACAGCAACGGTTATACTGGGAGAAATGTTCAGTTATTTCCCATTACAGTCAAAATGCCGGGCAAATCAGTGGCACACCGGCACCTGAACAGTGTCTCATCGGCCTACAGGCTTTTCCTAAAGAGAATAGCTCAGTGGATATGAACTTAAACCAGCTTTGCAGGTGAAATGCTCTATTCACAAGTTGAAGGTGAGAGAGATGCTATGGTCTACACGCTAAGTCCAGTAACTGAAAGTGATTAACAGACTGGGCTTTGTGTTTAGCGATCCCGGGTGTGTTACCAATACCAGCAAAGATGAAGCCCAAGGAATAAAAGGGACAGTGAATACTGTCTCACTGTGATTGAGTCAGAATGAGAAGCTTTAACAACAGCCGATGTTTCATAAAGGGAGACCTCACCAGACCAAAGGACATTGGTGGCGTTTAACGGGCTGTTTGTGTCACTAGGCTACATGAGGCTATTTGTGACAGAGGGAAAACTGGTCGCAGCAAAGAAATAGTTTACCGGCCTATCCAGGGCCCACTCTGACTCCAGCTACTCTCTCTCACTATTGATGGACACTGCTGCAGTAATTGCTCCTCTGACCTTTCCTCTCTTGACCCTCCTACACCCCGAATACACGACCCGACACAATCTCCCTCCCCACCAACCTCACTCTGCTGGAAACCACACCAGTCTCCCCATCTGCTCCTAACTCTCTCCCTGGATCCTGAAACTACAAAACTCGCTTTCTCAACCTGAATTCTATACGCCCTAAAACTGAAGTTGGTGTCCCTCAGTCCCTACTCCTTGATTTACCTCCCCTTCTCTCCTTCTCTTCCCCACTGGGTTTTGTTCCACACTCTGGGCCTTGGGCCTTCCCCGGGGATTCTCAGTATGAACAGAAGGAGGTGTGTTGAGACAAGATGTCTCAGCTCCCTCTTCTTTCCCCCTTGGTTGTGTTCCACACTCTGAGACTTGGGCCTTCCCCGGGGATTCTCAGTATGAATTGGGGGATGTGTGTTGAGACAGGATGTCCCAGCTCTCCTCCTTTAAAGGGACAAGGCGAGGACCCGCCGCGCTGAATGGTCCTGCTTTTTGACATCACTGCAGTGCCTAGCAACCAACCTCCCTAAGCCCTTCTCATTATGGGCTGGGTTGAGCTCAGTGCTGTTGCAGGAAGGGAAACAGGAGCGGAATTCGGCCCTTGTGGAGCCCAGGATTTATGGGGAGAGGTACAGGATCAATGTATGCCTTATTGAGTGAGAAATGTTATTGTCCAGGACACTCCATGTCCCTCAGTATCTGTGTTGGGGAGCGACTGATGGGTTCACTCTGTATCTAAGCCGTACTGTGCCCGACTGGATAGTGTTTGATGCTTGCACGAGGTGGGCAGCTCGATGAGCACAACATTTAACCCAAAGATGATCGGATAAACCCATCAGCTTCTCCCCTGGACACAGGTTCTGAACGACAGTGAGTGTCTCTAATAATTTGTCCGGTGTCCATGATCAAATTTAAACACCTCACTCATCTCTTTTTAAAATTAGTTCATGGGATGTGGGCATTGCCTCTCATTAAATGCTAGAGAATATAGGCTAGTCTACTCAATCTCTCATAGGACAATACCCCCATCCCAGGAATCAGTCTGGTGAGCCTTCTTTGCAATCCATTTATAGCAAGTTTATCTTTCCTGAGGTAAGGAGACCAAAACTGTGCATAATACTCCAGGTGCGGTCTCACCAGGGCCCTGTATATTTGCAGTAAGACGTCTTTACTCTTATACTCAAATCCTCTTGTAATAAAGGCCAATGTTATTATGTTCATAATAAAGCAATATAACTGAGTACTGTAGACATGAGTAAGTGTGACCTTAGCTCCATTATTCAAACTCCAGTGTGATGGCACAGCATGAGAGGACTGCTTATGTACAGTGCTCCGAAGAGATGTTGGGATCCATTGGGATTCCAACAGGTATGCCCTCTAGTGGTGGGATGATATAGGTTGCATACATAACATCACTCCCTCTCAAAGTCAATAGTACACTTATTTACAGGGTGAGACGATCTGGGGCCTTTTGCTCCCTTGTCGATCGTCTCGGTACAAATGCAGTGTGGGTGAGTTGGTTTGTTCTTCGCTGGGCTGCTGGGCAGCTGGCCTTTCTGGGCTGCTAGGGATCGTGAGTTCAGCTTTGTGGTCAACCGTGATGTCGGTTGCAACTTGTGTGTGTATTGGAGGGCCGAAGTTGGCGTTGGCCTCTTTGGGTTGCTCATGGCTGACTGTGAATCGCAGTTTGGTCTGGTCCAAATGCTTTCTGCAAGTTAGTCCATGAGCAAGTTTGACGTGAAACACCCTACTCCCTTCTTTGTCTATGACAGTGCCAGCAAACCATTAGGGATCATGTCCATAGCTGAATAAAAATACAGGGTCATTATCTCCAATATTGCGTGAAAAGTTTTCGTGATCATGGTGCATGCTTTTTCGATGCCGCCTGTCCTCGACGTGATCATGGAGATCAGGCTGGACAAGCGAGAGCCTTGTTTTGAGCGCCCATTTCATGAGCAGCTCGGATGGGGGAAACCATGGTGAGTGAGTGGGGTCTGGTGCAGTAGCTGAGCAGGATTCGGGACAGGTGGGTCTGCAGGAAGCCTTCTGACACATGTTTCAAGCTTTTCTTGATGGTTTGGACTGCCCGTTCTGCCTGGCCGTTGGATGTGGGCTTGAACGGCGCAGATGTGACAGGCTTGATCCCATTGTGAGTCATGAATTCCTTGAATTCAGCATTGGTGAAGCACGGCTCATTGTCGCTGGCAAGGACATCAGGCAGGCCTTGCGTGGCAAACATCACTCATAGGCTTTCAATGGTGACAGTGGACGTGCTTACAAACATTATTACACACTCAATCCATTTTGAATAAGCGTCCACAACAACCAAAAACATTTTGTCTAGAAACGGGCCCGCAAAGTCAACGTGGATCCTAGACCACGTTTTCGAGGGCAATGACTATAAACTGCCTCCCTGGGTGCATTGCTCAGTTGAGAGCAAGTGTTGCATTGGCGCACACATGACTCCAAATCTGAGTCAATGCTGGGTCAACATGGGATCTGGCTATAGCTTTCATCATTACTATGCCAGAATGGGTACTGTGTAGGTCACGTATGAATGTTTCCCTGCCTTTCTTAGGCAAAACCACGTGATTGCCCAAAAAAAATCAGTCCGCCTGTATGGACATTTCATCTTTGCGCTGCTGGAACAGCGTGATCTCTTCACGCATCTCCGCTGGGACGCTGGACCAGCTCCCATGGAGGACACAGTTTTTTTTACAAGGGACAGTAAAGGATGCTGGCTGGTCGCAATGGGTGACTTTTCAATTTCAAATGCATCCATCACCTAGAGCAAGTCTGCAGGCAGTGCCATTTCCACCCCAGTGGTGGGCAATGGTAGCTGACAGAGGATCAGCAGTTTTCTGTGCCTGGTCTGTGGCGGATTACATATTTATATACAGACAGCGTAAGCGCCTATCTTTGGATGCGGGCAGAGGATTTGGTATTAATCCCTTTGTTTTCTGAGAGTAGCGATATGAGCGGCTTATGGTCGGTTTCTAAATCAAACTTGAGACCAAACAGATACGGGTGCATTTTTTTCACCCCGTAAATGCATGCCAAATCTTCTTTTTCAATCCTGCTGTAGGCCCTTTCGGCCTTGGACAAACTCCTAGATGCAAAGGTGACTGGTTGCAATGTTCCTGATTTGTTTACTTGATGTTACACACTCTCGACCCCATACGAAGATACATCACAAGCTAGCAGTAAATGTTTACATGGGTTAAACAGAACAAGCAGTTTGTTGGAACATAACAGACTTCTTGATTTCTCAAAAGCAGCCTCTTGTGATTTCCCCCATACCCAGTCATCTCACTTGTGTAGCAGCACATGTAGGGGTTCTAGCAATGTGCTTTATCCAGGTAGGAAATTATCAAATAGTTGAGGAGTCCCAAGAATGACACAGCTCTGTCACGTTCTGTGGTCTCGTTGCATTCCTAATGGCCTCTGTGATTTTTCTACCAAAGAACTCGACCTCTGGTGCCAGAAAAACACACTTCGAGTGTTTCAACCTGAGTCCCAAGCGGTCTAGCTGACTTAGAAACTCTTCCAAGTTCTTCAAGTGTTCGCTGGTGTCCCGACCTGTGACCAGTATGTCATCCTGGAAAACCACGGTGCGCAGAACCAACTTTAGCAGGCTCTCCATGTTCCTTTGAAAAATTGCCGCGGCTGATCGAATCCCAAACGAGCCTCAATTGTAGATGAACAGACCTTTGTGTGTGTTGATGCAGGTGACACCTTTCGAATATTCCGCCAGCTCCTCCATCATGTAGGCCGTGGTCAGATCCAACTTGGTGAACGTCTTACCTCCAGCCAGGGCCGCAAATAGGTCGTCTGCCTTGGGAAGCGAGTACTGCTCTTGTAGCGAAAAACAGTTTATCATTACTTTAGAGCCATGATATTGCCTTTGAGAACTGGAACAATCGGACTAGCCCACTCGTTGACCTCCACCGTGGCGATGATGCCTTCTCGCTGCAGCCTGTCCAGCTCAATTTCCACTTTCTCTCGCATCATATATGGCACCACTCGTGCCTTGTGGTGGATGGGTCATATATCGGGACACAAGTGGATCTGCACCTTCGCGCCTGAGAAACTTCCGGTGCCTGCCTCAAACAACAACGGGAACCTGCTCAGAACCTGGCCACATGAGGCATAGTCGACGGACGAGAGCGCTCGGATGTCATCCCAGTTCCAGTGGATTTTTCACAGCCAGCTTCTGCCGAACAGTGTGGGACCATCTCCTGCTACAATCCATAGTGGGAGTTCGTGCACTGCTCCTCATTGGAAACTTTTACTGCTGCGCTGCCAATTACAGGGATCAGCTCTTTAGTGTAAGATCTTAGCTTGCTCTGAATAGAGCTAAGTTTGGGCCGGTGTGCCTTGTTGCATCACAGCGTGTCGAAGACCTTTTTGCTCATGATAGACTGGCTCACACCCGTGTCCAGTTTCATGTATACTGGAAATCCATCCAATTCGACTTTTAGCATGAGCGGTGGACATTCGTGGTGAAGATGTGTACCCCGTACACTTCTGCTTCCTCGGTTTGAGTCTCTAGCTCAGCCTGATCCACCATTGATCGATCCTCCTCTGCAACGTGGTGGTTAGCAGGGTTCGCAGCTCGTCTGCACATTCGCTGGAGGTGTCCCATTGTTCCACAGCATAGTGTTTCAAGCGGCATTGATGGGCTCGATGATCACCTCCGCAGCGACAACAAGGTGTTAACTGTCTCGCATTAACATTTGATGGTAGACTCTGGGTCACCTGAGGTCGTGCAGCTACAGGTGTGAACGTTCTGCCATATGCATTCCTGTCTGAAAACGACGTTACTTTGTGTACAGTACTTGCCAAAACCACTTTGTTGCAAAATTTGTTTCATGTTATCGCAGGTGAACATAATGCCTGGGCTATCGTTATGGCTTTGCGCAGTTTCGGTGTTTCAACAGTCAATAGTTTGCGAAGGATAACCTCATGTCCAATGTCAAATCTCAAAGAAGTCTCTTACCATTTGCTCAAGGAATCCATCGAATTCGCAATGTCCTGCAAGGCGCCTTAGACGTAGCTCACCACTTCCTGGCCTTCAGACCGTTGATATGTGTAAAATCGATACTTCGCCATCAGAACGCTTTCCTTCAGATTTAGTTGCACCTGGACCAGTTTACACAGTTCTTCATACAATGTGGTTGTTGGTTTCACCGGAGCTAGAAGATTCTTCATGAGGCCATAGGTTGTTGACCCACAGACGGTGAGGAGGATCGCCGTTCGTTTGGCAGCATTCTCATCCCCTTCCAGCTCGTTGGCCACGAAATAATGGTCGAGTCGCTCCACGAAGGCCTCCCAATCGTCCCCTTCTTAGAATTTCTCCAGGATACCAACGGTTCTCTGCATTGTCGCGTGATTGTTCGTTATCTGATTGCTTTATTATGAACATAAAAACTGGCAATGTAACTGAGTACTGTAGACATGAGTAAGTGTGACCTTAGCTCCTTTATTCAAACTCGAGTGATGGTACCGCATGGGAGGCTTCCTTCGGTGCTCCCAAGGGAGGCTCGGACCCCACCAGTTACAGCCTGCCAACCCGAAACGATCTGTTTATTCGTCCTCTCTGTTTTACAATCTTTAATCCTTGCAAGTATTTCACACCCAATCCCATGAGCCATAATTTTGTTTACTAATCTCTTGTGTGGCACCTCATTGAATTCCTTCTGTAAATCGAAATATACCACATCCAGTGGTTTCACCCTTATCTATCCTGCGAGCTACCACAAAAAATGTTAACAGATTTTCAAGGACAATTTCCCTTTCAGAAATCCGTGTTAATTCTGCCCAATTCTATTATTAATTCCGAAATGCCCTGTTACTACGGACTTAATAATAGATTTTAGCATTTTCCTGACTCCTGATATCAGGACTACCGTTACTGCAAGGGTTTGATACAATGTAAATCCCATTCCATCATGTCCCAAACACTACTAGGGTTGATACAGAGTAAATCATAGTCTACAGTATCCCAAACACTCACAGGGCAGTTACATAGAAACATAGAAACACAGAAAATAGGTGCAGGAGTAGGCTATTCGGCCCTTCTAGCCTGCACCGCCATTCAATGAGTTCATGGCTGAACATTCAACTTCAGTACCCCATTCCTGCTTTCTCGCCATACCCCTTGATCCCCCTAGCAGTAAGGACCTCATCTAACTCCTTTTTGAATATATTTAGTGAATTGGCCTCAACAACTTTCTGTGGTAGAGAATTCCACAGGTTCACCACTCTCTGGGTGAAGAAGTTCCTCCTAATCTCGGTCCTAAATGGCTTACCCCTTATCCTTAGACTGTGACCCCTGGTTCTGGACTTCCCCAACATTGGGAACATTCTTCCTGCATCTAACCTGTCTAACCCTGTCAGAATTTTATATGTTTCTATGAGGTCCCCTCTCATTCTTCTGAACTCCAGTGAATATAAGCCCAGTTGATCCAGTCTTTCTTGATAGGTCAGTCCCGCCATCCCGGGAATCAGTCTGGTGAACCTTCGCTGCACTCCCTCAATAGCAAGAATGTCCTTCCTCAGGTTAGGAGACCAAAACTGTACACAATACTCCAGGTGTGGCCTCACCAATGCCCTGTACAACTGTAGCAACACCTCCCTGCCCCTGTACTCAAATCCCCTTGCTATGAAGGCCAACATGCCATTTGCTTTCTTAACCGCCTGGTGCACCTGCATGCCAACCTTCAATGACTGATGTACCATGACACCCAAGTCTCTTTGCACCTCCCCTTTTCCTAATCTGTCACCATTCAGATAATAGTCTGTCTCTCTGTTTTTACCACCAAAGTGGATAACCTCACATTTATCCACATTATACTTCATCTGCCATGCATTTGCCCACTCACCTAACCTATCCAAGTCGCTCTGCAGCCTCACAGCATCCTCCTCGCAGCTCACACTGCCACCCAACTTAGTGTCATCCGCAAATTTGGAGATACTACATTTAATCCCCTCATCTAAATCATTAATGTACAGTGTAAACAGCTGGGGCCCCAGCACAGAACCTTGCGGTACCCCACTAGTCACTGCCTGCCATTCTGAAAAGTACCCATTTACTCCTACTCTTTGCTTCCTGTCTGACAACCAGTTCTCAATCCATGTCAGTACACTACCCCCAATCCCATGTGCTCTAACTTTGCACATCAATCTCTTGTGTGGGACCTTGTCGAAAGCCTTCTGAAAGTCCAAATATACCACATCAACTGGTTCTCCCTTATCCACTCTACTGGAAACATCCTCAAAAAATTCCAAAAGATTTGTCAAGCCTGATTGTCAACACACGGGTTAGAACAGAATAAAGCTCCCTCTACACTTTCCCATCAAACTCTCCTAAGGCAGTTACAGTACAGGTTAATTCCAGCATAAAACACTCTCTGAACAGTCCCATCAAAAGTCACAGGGCAGTTCCAGCACGGGTTAAATGCAGAGTAACTACTCCCACTTCACTGTTCCATCAAACACTCACAGAACAGGTACAGCATGGTTTAGATACAGTGTAAAGCTCCCTCAACACACCCCATCAACCACTCCCAGGGCAGGTACTGCATTGGTTAGATACCAAGTAAAGCTCCCTCTGCACTGTCTAAATAAACACTCCTAGGGCAGGAACAGCACAATTACGATACAATATAATTCTCTCTCTATCTTCACGCTACAATTGTACAGGGCCTTGATGAGACCACACCTGGAGTACGTGCACAGTTTTGGTCTCCTTTTCTAAGGAAGGATATACTTGCCTTGCTTAGATACAGAGTGAAGCTCCCTTAACATTGTCTCACGTGACATTCCAAGGGCAGGAATAGACCACTTAGGCCCTCGAGCCTGCTCCGCCATTTAATAGAATCCTAGCTGATTTGATCATGGACTAAGCTTCACTTCCCTACCTGATCCCTATAACCATTTGTTCCCTTATCGATGAAAAATCTGTCTATCTCTGCCTCAAATGTATTCAATGAACCAGCCTCCACAGCTCTCTGGGGCAGAGAATTCCAAAGATTTACAACCCTCAGAGAAGAAATGGACAGCCTCTTATTTGGAGACTCAGTCCCCTGGTTTTGGTTTCCCCTATGAATGGAAATATCCTCTCTGTATCCACCTTGTCGAGCCCCTCATTATCATATATGCCCATCCTATCTTCATAAGTCAACCGCCTCATCTCCAGAATCAATCTGCTGAACCTTCTCTGAACAGCCTCCAATGCAAGTCTATCCTTCCTTAAATACGGAGACCAAAACTGGAAGTAGTACTCTAGGCTTGGCCTCACCGGTACCGTGTACAGTTGTAGCAGTACTTCTCTGCTTTTATACTCTATCCCCCTTGCAATAAAGGCCAACATTCCATTTGCCTTCCTGATTAATGCCATACCTGTATAATAACTTTTTGTGTTTCATGCACAAGGACCCCTAGGTCCCACTGCAGTGTAGTACTTTGCAATTTTTCTCCACTTATATTATAATTTGCTTTTCTGTCTTCTCTGCCAAGGTAGATAACCTCACATTTTCCCATATTTTACACCATCTGCCAAAATTTTGCCCACTCACTGAGCCTGTCTAGATCCCTTTCCAAATTTTTTGTGTCCTCACTATTTGCTTTCCCACCCATCTTTGTTTCATCAGCCAACTTGGCTGTATTACACTTGGTCCCTTCATCCAGGACATTAATATAGATTGTAAATAGTTGAGGACCCAGCACCGATCCCTGTGGCACCCCACTAGTCACTGTTTGCCAATAGAAAAATGATCCATTTATTCCGACTCAGATATAAAGTAAAGCTCCATCTCCACTGCCCCATCAGGCACTCCCAAGGCAGGTACAGCACGGGCTAGAAAAAGAGTGTAGCTCCCTCTACACTGTCCCATGAAACACTCCCAGGGCAGATACAGCACAGGTTAGATACACTCTGAGGATCGCTATACACTTTCCCACTGGACATTCCCATGGCAGGGACTGCACACGTTAGATACAGAGTAAAGTTTCCTCTGCACTGTCCCATCAAGCACTCCCAGGACAGGTAATGCTTTGATTAGATACAGAGTAAAGCTCCCTCTACACATTTGCAAATAAACACTCGTAGGGCAAGTACAGCATAACTTAGATAAAAGGTAACCCTCTCAAACCTCACTCTATAATTGTACAGGGCCTTGGTGAGACCACGTGTGGAGTACTGTGCACAGCTTTGGTCGCCTTATCTAAGGAAGGATATACTTGCCTTTCTTAGATATAGAATAAAGCTCCCTCAACATTGTCCCACCAGACATTCCATGGGCAGGTACAACACAGGCTAGATATGGAGTATATCTCCCTCTACCCTGGCACAAGCATTCGAGAGTCGATACTGCATTGGTTAGATACAGAATAAAGCTCCCTCTACACTGACCCATAAAACCCTCCAGGGCAGGTAAAGAATAAATCTTCCTTTAAATTGTCACATCAAACACTCCCAAAGCAACTACAGCACGGGATAGATACAGAGTAAAACTCCCTCTGCCGCATCAAACACTCCCAGAACAGGTACAACATGGTTTAAATATTGAGTAAATCTCCCTCCATACTGTTCCACCGGACATTCCCAGGGCAGGTACAGCATGCGTTAGGTACAGAATAAAGCTCCCTCAACACTGTCCCACCAGACATTCCAAGGGCAGGAACAACACCGGTTAGGTGTGGAATATTTCTCCCTGTACACTGTCCAAAGCATTCCAGGGTAGATACAGAATTGGTTAGATCCAGAATAATGCTCCATCTACACAGTCCAATCAAACACTCCCAGGGCAAGTACACACGGGATAAATAGAGAGTAATCTCTCCCTTCGCATTGTCCCAGCATACAATCCCAGGGCAGGTACAGCACGGATTAGATACAGAGTAAAGCTCTCTCTACATTGTCCCAACAAACAACCCCAGGGCAGGTACAGCACAGGGTAGATTATAATATAAGAAATAGGAGCAGGAGCAGGCCACTTGATACCTCGAGCCCACTCTACCATTTAATAAAAGCATGGCTGATCTGATCTTGGGCACAACTCCAGGTCCCTGCCCGCGTCCCATAACACTTTATTCCTTTATCCCTCAAAAATGTTTCCATCTAAATCTTTAATATATTCAATGGCCCAGCCTCCACAGCTCTCTGAGGCAGAAATTACATCGATTTACAACTCTTAGAGAAGAAATTACATCTCATTTCAGTTTGAAATGGGTGGCCTCTTATTCTGAGACTATGTCCCCTAGTTTTTGTTTTCCCTATAAGTGCAAACATCCTCTCTGCATTCACCTTATCGAGCCCCCTCATTATCTTGTATGTTTCGATAAGATTACTGCTCATTCTTCTGAACTCCAATGGGTACAGGCCCAACCTATCTTCATAATTCAACCCCCTCATCTCTAGAATCAACCTGGTGAACCTTCTCTGAACACTCTCCAAAGCAAGTATATCCTTCGTTAAATAGAGAGACCAAAACTGTATGCAGTACTCTAGTTGTGGCCTCAACAATATCCTGTACAGTTGTAGCAGGATTTCCCTGCATTTATACTCGATCCACCTTGCAATAAAGACCAGGATTCCATTTGTCTTCCTGATTACTTGCTGTACCTATATACTAAATTTTTGTGTTTCATGCACAAGGACCTCAAGTTGTGACAAAATTGCAGCACTTTGCAATTTTTCTCCATTTAAATTATAATATGTTTTTCTATTTTTTTCTGCCCCAGTGGATAACCTCACATGTTCCCACATTACACTCCATCTGCCAAATTTTTGCCCACTCATTTAGCTTGTCCATATCCCTTTGCAGATTATTGTGTCCTCTTCACATGTTTCTTTCCCAACCATCATTGTATCATCAGCAAACCTTGCTAGATGACACTCGGTCCCTTCATCCAAGTCATTAATATAGATTGAGGACTGAGCACTGATGCCTATGACAATGCTGGAGCTATTTGTCAATCGAAAAATTACAGATTTATCCTGACTCAGATACAAGTAAAGCTCCATCTACACTGTACCATCAAACACTCCCAGGGTAGGTACTGCATTGGTGAGATACGAAGTAAAGCTCCTTCTAGACTTTCCAAATAAACAGTCCTCGGGCAAGTACAGCTTAATTTAGATAAAGTGTAACCCTCTCAAATCTCACTCTACATTTGTACAGGGCCTTGGTGAGACCAAACATGGAGTACTGTGCACACTTTTTGGTCTCCTTAATTCAGGAAGGATACACTTGCCTTGCTTGGATACCGCGTAAAGCTTCCTCAATACTGTCCAGCAGACATTTCAAGGGCAGGCACAACACAGGTTAGATACGGTGTATATCTCCCTCGACCCTGCCCCAAGCATGACATAGTAGATACTGCATTGGTTGGATAAAGAGTGAAGCTCCCTCTACACTGTCCCATGAAAGATTCCCAGGGCAGATGCAACACAGGTTAGATGCTGTCTCACCGGTCATTCCCAGGCAGATGCAGCACGGGTTAGATAAAGATTAAATCTCCCTCTCGTCTGTCCCAAGCAATCGCAGGTTAGGTACTGCTTTGATTGGGTACAGAGTTACACTCCCTGTATGCTGTCCCATCAAACACTGCAGAATAGGTACACCACGGGTTAGATACAGAGCAAAGCTCCCTCGAGACTGTTCCATCAAATCTTATTGAATGGGGTGCAGGCTCGGGGAGCCCGGTGGCCCACTCCTGCTCCTGTGCATCATGGTCTTATGTATCCAGCATGGTCCGCGGGGCAGAATGTGCCACACACAGACTACAAGAACTCGGTGCACAGGTGCGGGCCCTGGCAGTGTTTGGAGCATGCGCGGTGCGTGTAATGGCGGAGGAGGCAAGATTTGGATGGGCTCCTCAGAAGTGTACTTTTTAGCGGGGCGGAGGGGACTAATGGGCCAGCGAGGAGTCGGAGAGGCTTCATAAACAACCGGTGCCCGCCGCAAGCCCGGAGAAGTAACCGGAATATCGGCAGTTGCAGCTTCGGGGCATTCTCCAGGTTCCAGGCCCAGGCGGCCATGTTCGTACAGGAAGTTAGGTTCAGCGCTCCATCATCTTGATTCAGTGAGTAGCACAGCGTATGCGTGGCCATCTTGATACAGGAACATAGTGAATGATGTTAGTGTCTGAAATTGAACGAAGTCAGAGTCAGCACCCTCAGTGTAAGGGAACCAGTGAGTGTAGAACTGAACCCAGACAGAGTCAGCACCTTCAGGGGAGGAGAGGGGAACCAGTGAATGGAACTGAATCTAGCCAGAATCAGCACTTAAGAGGAGGGTAACATAAGAACATGATAAATAGGAGCTCCAGTCGGCCATACGGCCCATCGAGCCTGCTCCGCCATTTAATACGATCATCGCTTAATAGGACTCGGTTCCACCTCCCTGCCCACTCCCCATAACCCTTTAATCCATTATCGGATAAGAAACTGTCAATCTCTTAAAGTTATTCAATGACCCAGCTTCCACAGCTCTCTGAGGCAGTGAATTCCACAGATTTACAATGCTCTGGGAGAGGACATTTTTCCAATCTTAGTTTTAAATGGGAGGTCCCTTATTCTAAGATTATGCTCCCTAGTTCTAGTCTCCCCTATCAGTGGAAACATCCTCTCTGCATCGACCTTGTCAAGCTGCTTCAAAACCTTATACGTTTCGATAAGATCCCCTCTCATTCTTCTGAATTCCAATGAGTAGAGGCCCAAGCTCCTCAAACGTTTCTCCTAAGTCAACACCTCATCTCTGGTATCAATTTAGGAACCTTCTCTGAACTGCCTCCAAAGCAAGTATATCCTTTCATAAATGTGGAAACCAAAACTGCACGCAATATTCTAAGTGTGGCCTCACTAATACCCTGTATGACTGAGGCAAGACTTCCCTGCTTTTTTACTCCATCCTCTTTGCAATAGAGGCCAAGATTCCATTGGCTTTCCTGTTCACTTGCTGTACCTACATACTAAACTTTTGTTTCGTGCACAAGTACCCCCAGGTCGCACTGTACTTTAGCACTTTGCAATTTTTCTCTATTTAAATAATAACTTGCTCTTTGATTTTTTTTTCTGCCAAAGTGCATGAGCTATCACTTTTCTACATTTTACTCCATCTGCCAAATTTATGCCCACTCACTCAGCCTGCCTCTATCCTTTTGCAGATTTGTTGTGTCCTCCTCACACATTGCTTTTCCTCCCATATTTTTATCATCAGTGCAGTGGGAATTTTAAGAAACCCCGCTTTATGCATTCTGGCG
This sequence comes from Pristiophorus japonicus, assembly GCF_044704955.1. Classification (NCBI taxonomy): domain Eukaryota; kingdom Metazoa; phylum Chordata; class Chondrichthyes; family Pristiophoridae; genus Pristiophorus; species Pristiophorus japonicus. Next base: position 2,417,385 of record NC_092001.1, read on the forward strand.
ATGTTAAAATGGTCAAATAAAGTCTGCTGATTCCGAGTCATGGGGAAAGAAGAAGTTGGACAAAGTTTGGTTGCAGTGCAAACAGATGTATGCATGCTTTTTCTCTGATAAGGAGGAACCGAATGCCCTAAACGCTGACCTCAGGGTCCCATGTACTTTATTGTGAAACGTTTTTCTCTTCCATTGTAACCACAATGACGCACGTGCTTGTGGTTTGTCAGATTAAATATGGAACCGCCGGGCCCAGCCCGCGAGTTCGGGGGCAACAGGCTGCGGAGCTTTTAGACTGATCTCCAACTCGGCCGAGTCTCTTTATACATATAATAAACTTGTGTGTTTTCCACTTGAGCAGATGGGTGTCTGAGTCATATTCTTTGATATAGATTCCACCCCAACAATTTGGCTACATTACACTCGGTCCTTTCTTCCAAATCGTTAATGTAGATCGTAAATAGTTGGGGTACCAGCACTAATCCCTGTGGCACCCCGCTAGTTACTGATTGCCAACCCGAAAATGAACCATTTATCTCGACTCTCTGTTTTCTGTTAGTTAGCCAATCCTCTATCCATGCTAATATATTACCCCCAAACCCATGTTTTTTTATCTTGAGTGGTAACCTTTTATATGGCACCTTGTCAATGCCTTCTGGAAGTCCAAATACACCACATCCACTGTTTCCCCTTTATCCACCCTGTTTGTTACATTGGTGGAGCCCAGATGATATTGGACAGGAGACGTTCGGTTGTCGGTGCGGGGCAGGAATTTGAGCCGTAAGTGGGCTGGTGAGCCTCATAAACACCTGCTTTAGCTCCCAGGCCCCAATCACAGGCCACAGGCCCTGAGATGGCCCCGTAGTGACAGGCCCGGGTCAGCCGGGTCACTGGCCGCCATCTTGGACGGTTCATGCCACATGTGCGGTCAACTTTTTGCAGGAACCAAGGCATTTAGCAAAACATCAAATGCTGATATTTGTGTGCTGGGGTCCGGCCAAATATCAGCCAAAGCTCCTCATACACCTCTGCAGGGAATTCCACAGGTTAACAACTCTCTGAGTGAAGACGTTTCTCCTCATCTCCTTCCTAATTGGCCGACCGCTTATTCGAAGACTATGTCCCCTAGTTCTGGACTTCCACAACATCGGGAACAATCTACCCGCATCTAACCTGTCCGGTCCCGTCAGAATATTATACGTTTCTATGAGATACCCTCTCATCTTCTAAACTCGTGAATAAAGGCCCAGTTGATCCAGTTTCTCCTCATATGACAGTCCAGCCATCCCGGGAATCAGTCTGGTGAACCTTCGCTGCACTCCCTCAACAGCAAGAACGTCCTTCCTCAGATTAGGAGACCAAAACGGAACACAATATTCCAGGTGAGGCCTCACTAAGACCCTATACATCTGCAGTAAGAAATCAATGCTCCTATATCAAATACCCGAGCTATGAAGGCCAACATACCATTTGCATTCTTCACTGCCTGTTGCACCTGTATGCCAAACTTCAATGACTGATGAACCATGACACCCAGGTCTCGTTGCACCTCCGCTTTTCCGAATCTGCAGCCATTCAGATAATATTCTGCCCCAGTATTTTTGCCCCCAAAATGGATAACCGCACATTTATCCACATTATACTGCATCTGCCATGCATTTGCCCACTCACCTAACCTGTCCAAGTCACCCTGCAGCCTCTTAGCGTTCCCCTCACAGCTCACACCGCCACCCAGTTTAGTGTCATCTGCAAACTTGGAGATATTACACTCAATTCCTTCATCCAAATCATTGATGTATATTGTAAAGAGCTGGGGTCCCAGCACTGAGCCCTGCGGCACTCCACTAGTCACTGCCTGCTATTCTGAAAAGGACCCGTTTATCCCGACTCTCTGCTTCCTGTCTGCCAACCAGTTCTCTATCCACGTCAGTACATTACCCCCAATTCCATTTGCTTTGACTTTGCACTCCAATCTCTTGTTTGGGACCTTGTCAAAAGCATTCTGAAAGTCCAAATACACCACATCCACTGGTTCTCCCTTGTCCACTCTGCTCGTCACATCCTCAAAAATTCCAGAAGATTCGTCAACCATGATTTCCCTTTCACAAATCCATGCTGACTTGGACCGATCATGTCACTGCTTTCCAAATGCCCTGCTGTTTCATCTTTAATAATTGATTCCAACATTTTCCCCACTACTGATGTCAGGCTAATTGGTCTATAATTACCAGTTTTCTATCTCCCTCCTTTTTAAAAAATTGGTGTTACATTAGCATACTCCAGTCCATCGGAACTGATCCTGAGTCGATAGAATATTGGAAAATGACCACCAATGCATCCACTATTTCTCGGGCCACTTCCTTAAATACTCTGGGACGCAGACTATCAGGCCCTGGGGATTTATCAGCTTTAATCCCATCAATTTCCCACCTAATAAGGATATTCTTCAGTTCCTCCGTCTCACTAGACCCTCGGTCCCCTAGTACATTCGGAAGGTTATTCGTGTCTTCCTTCGTGAAGACAGAACCGAAGTATTTGTTCTATTGGTCTGCCATTTATTTGTTCCCCATTATAAATTCACCTGAATCCGACTGCAAGGGACCTACGTTTGTTTTCACTAATCTTTTTCTCTTCACATATTTACAGAAGCTTTTATGTTTCAAGCAAGCTTCCCCTCCTAATGAAACCCTTAGTCCTCCTCTGTTGAATACTAAATTTCTCCCAGTCCTCAGGTTTGCTGCTTTTTCTGGCCAATTTATGTGTCTCTTCCTGGGTTTTCACACTATCCTTAATTTCCCTTGTTAGCCACGGTTGAGCAACGTTGTCCGTTCTATTTTTACTCCAGACAGGGATGTGCAATTGCTGAAGTTCACCCGTGTGTTCTTAAAATGTTTACGATTGCCTATCCACTGTCAACTTTTTAAGTATCCTTGGCCAGTCTATTCAAGCCAATTCACACCTCAGACCGTCAAAGTTCCCTTTCCTGAAGTTCAGGACACTAGTTTCTGAATTAACTGTGACGCTCTCCATTTTAATGAAGAATTCTACCATATTATGTTACACTTCCCCAAGGGGCCCGCACAACAATATTGCTAATTAGTCCCTTCTCATTGCACATCACCCAGTCTAGTATTAGTTCCTCAACATATTGGTCGAGAAACCCATCCCAAATACACTCCAGGAGATCATCCTTCACCACATTACTACCATGTGGTTAGACCAATCAATATGTAGATTAAAGTCACCCAAGATAACTGCTGTACTACCACTACACACATCCCTTATTTCTTGTTTAATGATGTTCCCAACCTTACCACTACTAAACAGTGAGACAGACATTGCAGCAAGGGTGAAACAACAATTCTAGAAGAACAGTGACCCCGACATGATTTGAACAAGCAGCCCTTTGATCTAGAATCAGACGCACTACCGTTGAACCACGAGGTTTACACAGTAGTTAAGGGATGTTCGTCTATATGAAGGTTCTGCAATACAAGGGACTTTAAAATCCCCGCCCATTAAAATACAGTGAGTAAAATGGCATATGGTTTAACAGTCACATGCAAAGTGTCATGTGTTGATGCTTGGGGTCACTAGACACCAGGGGGCGCCACTGTCGGAGGTCATCGGGCTGTACGCGAGTGTGCGCAGGCCCTGGTATATAAGAGCGAGTACCATGTCACGTGGGCACTTTGGGAGTAAATACAGTTGAACCAGTTTTCCAGCCGAGTGAGTTGACAGAAACAAGTCTGTCGCGTTATTCTATACATTCGATAAAACACAGGACAAATGATTGAAGTATGGAGTGTTCCTGAGTTAGCATTTGTTTGATTGTGCAAAAGAAGGTGAGGGGTTAATTAATGATGCTTTCCCGTGAAAGAAGACAAAAGGTTAAGAAAAAAAACATACGGTGACTGTCAGGTGAACGCTGCTTGTGATACCTGGTGGGAATGGGCGGCAATTTTAAGGCCCCTTTTATTGCAGAACCTTCATATCGACGAACATCTCCAACTTGCTGTGTAGGCTTGTGGTGCAACGGTAGTGTGTCTGACTCCAGATCAGAAAGTTGCGTGTTTAACTCACGTCAGGGTCACTGTTCTTTTGGATATTGTTCTTCCAGAATTAATATTTCATTTGCTGTTTGACAAGAACCAGATCCTTGTTCCAAGTTTTATCTCACTGTTTCCCCTGTGTCAGGCAGAGATACGCCTGCTGCCTACATTTGTTTCATGTGAGAGGACACAAAAGTTCAAAATAAACCTGCAGGTGGCCACACACAGCACTAAATAGTCAGGATGGCCGAGCGGTCTAAGGTGCTGTGTTCAGGTTACTGTTTCCTCTGCACGTGTGTTCAGCTTGAATTCCAATTCTGAAAATTATTATCATTAAACGTTGGCTTCACACGCAAAAGATCCCCGGTGGATCCGTTTTCTTTCACGCAAACTTATCGATTTATTGAAGTGAAATAAAGAGCAATTAAGGAATAAGGGAGCCCTTTTGCCAGAAGAATAAATTGCAAATAAAAACAGCAAATGCTGGAAATCTCAGCAGGTCAGGCAGCATTTGCAGGGAGACTCAACTCGCCTCCGATTGTTCATCCACAGCAAGTATAAACATAATTTTTCTGCCTGAGATTGAACCAGGGACCTTGCACGTGTAAAGCAAACGTGATAACCACTACACTACAGAAACCTCTGGTACAGCAGCCCCCACAGCGAGGAGCTGACCAGTGAGCTCCCTCTGTGCTGATCGGGAATGTGTTGGCTCACCTTAAACAACTTCTGTACCACACTGAAAGTTCTCAATCCTTCTCCTCCGCTGCCCTTTACAGAAACGTCACGGATCACCCAGCCACCGTGTTCACTTCCACATCCTCACAGTGGGGCCACAGAGGCTCCTACTGTCTCCCCGCGATCAGCGAACTCACCCAGTTTACAAAATTAAACCCCCAACACGTGCCCGGCAAAGGGCTGGAGATGCCAGATCGTCTGTAAGCTCAGTCTGTCACATAAAGTATTGGTATTCATGGTGATTACAGCAATTATTAATCGTCTCACAGACCTCAATTATTTTTGTGCGATGAATTGATCGAGGATTGAAGCCAGGTTAGTGCGCCGGGTCTTAACCCCTCGACCACCATGGAACAGTTATGATACATGTCGATATATTTATGTATATTTATATATGAACCTGATTGTCAATGGCTATCTACCTAGACCTCGTGGCGCCCACGGTAGTGCGTCTAACGTTAATTGAGATAAACGGTTCCACAGTGACACCTGTCATGTGTTCTACATGGTTACTGCTTGTACTATTACAATGTGTGCCACCAGAGGGCACTGCAGTGGGAGACTTGTAGCTTATCTGCACAGGTGTGCCTGGCCTAGTATAAAAGGCATGCCACCAGGTGTGAACCTCACTCTGTGGTTATCAATAAAGTACTCAGGTCACGACAATTCACGCACGACACATTGTCTCGTGGAGTCATTATCAGAGCATTTGAAGGTATAACAAGGGAGCCCAAAGCCTCAGAAACTGGAAATTCTACCAGAGCGTCGAAGTCATGCTGTCGGTGCCTGGGACAACACATTGCTCAAAGTTGTCCACACGTGATGGCAGAGTGTTTCTTCTACAGAAAGACTGGGCATCTTGCGAAGGCATGCCGACTGAAGAGTAAACCTGTTTTCAAAGCTATGAGTCCAGCTTTCAAAGCTATAAGTAGAAATCCCAAGAGACTACATAGTATGGAAGAACAACAATAGGACGAGGAGATCTTAGAGTTACACATCATCAGAAGCACGAGGTTAACGGATAGCGATTCGGAAAGCATCAAAATCCAAATATATGTTGCGGGATTCAAGATAACAATGGAAATTGACAGTGGTGCATCCGTGAATGAAATACCGGAGTCACTGTACCGCGACAAATTGCGTGATTTCCAACAGGAGAAACCCAAGATAGAGCTGCGAGGCTACTCGGCAGAGTAAATTCCTGTGCGAGGTCGTATCACTGTACCGGTGAAATATGAAGATCAATTTCAGAACTTGCCTCTAATAGTAGTGAAAGGAGACAAGGCTGCCTTACAAGGAAGAAATTGATTAATCTCACTGAAGCTGGATTGGAGTAAGATTTTCTGTGTAGAAGCGAGATTTTCATTAACGGATGAGGTTATCAAGAAGTATCCAAAGGTGTTCTGCGAAATGGGCAGTCCGATCGAAGGCTTCAAGCGAGTGTCAGGGTACAGAAGGACGCTAGATTGGTTTACCACAATCCCCGTTCCGTACCATATGCACTCAAGGAGAAAGTTGAGCAAGAACTCAAAAAACTAGAAGGTGTTAACTGTTACACTGCGGAAACATCTCCACTTTCAGCACCAGATTACCAAAATTAAACCCAATGATATCGGGAGAAAAGTTCCTCACATGCTCAGGGCAAAATATATGATTGTCGTTAAAAAAAAAGAATAAACAAACTTCAGCACCAGGTCAGACGGAAATGTTAAGTGAGCAGGTGGACTGCTGAATCGAACTTTCATGGAATTGGTGGTGACAAAACAAGTGGGTTCTGCCGAATGATTAAACATTAGAAATGTCTGAAATAGGATTCGAACGCTGAGCACAGCACCTTAAACCACTCGGCCATCATTACTATTCAGTGCTGTGTGTGGCCACCTGCAGGTTGATTTTGAACTTTTGTGTCCTGTCACATGAAATAAATGAGGGCAGCAGGCGTATCTCTGCCTGACACCGGGGAAAGAGTGAGACAGACCTTGGAGCAAGGGTCTGGTTATTGTCAAACAGCAAATGAAATATTAATTCTGGAAGAATAATATTGAAACGAAATGTGATCCTGACACCCAGAAACAAGTGTTAAGGCAGAAGATTAAATGCTGCATCCCTTTCTGCAAAAAATTCCTTTCACAAACATTTCTCTGAAGAAAACGGCACAAAACAAAAATGTTCCTTCAAAGTCATTAAACTCCCGAATTTCCACACCCGCGAATCTCCTGAATCAGATGCCTCTAGTTTTGCCGACTCAATCCATATCCCTTTGCTCCAAGGTCTGTCTCCCTCTATCCCCAGTTTCAGGCAGAGATCCGCCTGCTGCCCTCATTTATTTCACTCTCTGTGAATCTCTTTAATATTCCAACGGCAGCCATGGTTGCGTGAAGATTTGTATTCTGTTACTCGTCGCCAATTGTTGTGTATAGAAGAAGTCCCCGAGGCTGAGTACTGTGAGGTAAACTTAGTGTGATCTTAGTCTTCTTTATTATAACTCCACATTGCCTGCACAACATTGCAGCCAACCTTTTATACTGGCTCTGCACGTGTGGGTAGGTGACCATTAGGACTCCAACAGTCACGCCCTCTGGTGGCAAGTATTACATAGTTGCATACTTCACATAATTGTTATCGTTAAGAAGTTATAATTCCAATGAATGCATGAATCATCAGAAAGGAGCCTGGTTTGTAGGACAAGGCTACATATCAGGAAGGAGCGTAGTTAGATGACAAGGGAAGTGATACTCTGATTATAAGTTAGGAGAATAAAAAGAGTAAATGCTGGAGACTCTGAGCAGGGCAGGAAGCGTCTGTGGAGAGGGAAACAGAGTTAACTTTTCAGGTTAATGACCTTCCATCAGAAGTTGGGCATTTGTGTTCGGTAATACAATTAAAAGTTTCAATTGTCACGTAGCAGGGGTAAGGAAAATATATACAATGTGGCATGTGGAACAGATAGTTTCGAATCCGATTAACGTTTGATCAATTTGTACACCGAGCTGGGAACTGTAACGTGTTTGAGTTCTTCGGCTAACATTCGCAAGATTTGGGTGTAAGTAATGTTGTTAAGTGTATGTTTAATTATTCTCTGCTTAATAACCCTGACATTTAATGTTGCGGACCCTATTCCTGCACTGCGCGTGTTCCAGCTCTGTTTGGAGCACCGATCCCTTCAATCCGTCGCTTACAGGGACAGTTGGATTCACCGGACCTTTGTTTGGTGAAATTTCAAAGATTGAAAGCGCGCACATGAACCTGGCACCTACTCACTAACCGCTACACGCTGCTCCCGTGAGATGGAAGACCAGTTACTGTTACAAGCTTGAACGCAGGTACAAGCAGAACTCATTCATAGAAAGTCCAATTCCCTGAAGCACCTGATTATTTGCACCAAACTCCTTCGCAAAGAGTTGCATTTCATGTGCGGTGATTTGGGCACATTTTTCCCCAAACTCCAACACTTAAAACATAACTCAACGGGTGTAAAGCGCTTTGGGGCGTCATAAGTTCCTGAAACGTGTTTTAGAAATGCAAGTCCTTTTTTGCAAAATTTCAATGCAATTTCAAAATTCATGGGTAAACTGAGTGCTCGTCTCGTATCTCTCGCAAATTTCAATTACCATACCCGAAGCAAGAATCATACTCCTAGACCAACGAGCCAACTACTTGATAAATGTGGAGATAAGGTGTAACCATTATTGAAACATTTTTAGTGTGTTGCTATACTTGATCGGAGGAGCACATGAGACGGAATCAGTGACTTTGCTTTTTCGACCTGTCTTCTGAAGCACCGCACGGTCCCACTCCGACAGTCAATGAGCTGTTGGGACGTTGGTGTATCCAGGCTATGGGTGGTCACCCCGAGCGCAGCAGAGGGGTTTCTGCATTAGTTCTGGGTGAGGACAGTATCTTTCCCCTTCCCTCTTCCTCTTGTCTATATCACTGGGCTTTGGTTTATCTATTCATTCCCCCGTCTCAGTTTCTCGTGTTAAAAACGGAACAAAAGATGAAATGGCTGTCACTGTGGAACAATTTCTCTCACTCAGAGTTAGACACACTACCGTGGGCAGCACGAGGTCTTGGTAGGTAGCCGTTGATATTCAGGTTCATATATAAATATATATAAATATATCGACATGTATAGTAACTGTTCCCTGGTGGTCGAGGGGTTAAGACCCGGCGCACTAACCTGGTTTTAATCATCGATCAATTCATCGCATAAAAATAATTGAGGTCTGTGAGACGATTAATAATTGCTGTAACCAACATGAATACCAATATTTCCTGTGATAGACTGAGCTTACAGACTATCTTGCTTCTCCTGCCCTTTGCCGGGCACGTATTCCGGGTTTAATTTTGTAAACTGGGTGAGTTTGTTGATCGCGGGGAGACGGTAGGAGCCTCAGTGGCCCCACTGTGAGGATGTGGAAGTGAACACGTGGCAGGGTGATCCCTGGCATTTCTGTAAAGGGCAGAGGAGGAGAAGGATTGAGAACTTTCAGTGTGGGACAGAAGTTGTTTAATGTGAGCCAACACACAATGCCGATGAGAACAGAGGGATCTCACTGGTCACCTCCCCTCTGTTGGGGTTATTGTACCAGAGGTTTCTGTCGTGTCGTGGTTATCACGTTTGCGTTACACGGGAAAGGTTTCGAGTTTAGTATCCTGGCAAATCCTGCCTGACCTGCTGAGATTTCCAGCATTTGCTGTTTTTATTTGCTATTTATTCTCCTGGTAAAAGGGCTTCCTTATTCCGTAATTGCTCTTTATTTCACTTCAATAAATAGATTAGTTTGAGTGAAAGAAAACGGATCCACCGGGGACCTTTTGCGTGTGAGGCCAACGTGATATCCGCTACACTGCTACCAATCAAAGGGCGAGAAACCACTGAATATAAAGGATGAGATCACAAATATCCGGGGCAGTGCAGTCTGGTCAATGTCAAACCCTCCTTTCTTTTTCAGCAGTGGCATGCACGGGAGTCAGACGCCACAAAGTTTAATTAAAGACACAAATACAAGTAACACTTGCAAATCTTTTCAGTGTAAAATTCTTTCACTTTATTTGAAATCCGACTGCATTGAAACTGAAAATACGCATGGTGGGATTTTGTCTTCACTACTGATTGTATTTTGTGTGCACGGTATGAATGACTGGTGCTGCTAAATTTGATAAAAGTTGCCCCAGATTCCTGGTGTCATCATTGAACCAGAAAGCTAAAAGACAGTGAGTAAAATGGGATATGGTTTTCGAGTTAAGATGCAAAGCACAGGACAAATGATTGAAGTATGGAGTGCACCTGAGTTAGCATTTGTTTGATTGTGCAAAAGAAGGTGAGGGGTTAATTAATGATGGTTTTCCGTGAAAGCAAGAGAAAAGTTTTCGAACAAACCATACGGTGACTGTCCGGTGACTGCTGCTTGTGATACCTGGTGGGAATTGGCTGTGATTTTAAAGCCCCTTGTATTGCAGAACCTTCATAAAGACGAACATCTCCAGATCATTGTGTAGGTCTCATGGTGCAACGGTAGTGTGTCTGACTCCCGATCCGAAATTTGCGTGTTCAAATCACGTTAGGGTCACTGTTCTTTTGGATATTTTTCTTCCAGAATTAATATTTAATTTGCGGTTTGACAATAACCAAACCCTTGCTGCAATGTCTTTCTCACTGTTTACCCGGTGTCAGGCAGAGATACGCCTGCTGCCCTCATTTATTTCATGTGACAGGGCACAAAAGTTCAAAATCAACCTGCAGGTGGCCACACACAGAACTGAATAATCAGGATGGCCGAGTTGTCTAAGGTTCTGTGTTCAAATTGCAGTTTTCTCTGAAAGTATGGGTCCGAATCCCACTTGTGACTTTTCTGATCTTCAAGTGGAACCCATTTGTTTTGTCATCACCAACTCTTTAAAAGTGCAATTCAGCAGTCCACCTGCTCGCTTAACAATTCCGGCTGACCTGGTGCTGAAGTTTGTTCATTCTTTTGTAGACCATTAATCAGATATTTTGCCCTGAGCATGTGAGGAACTTTTATCCCGATCTCATTGGGTTTAATTTTGGTAATCTGGTGCTGAAAGTGGAGATGTTTCCGCAGTGTGACGGTTAACACGTTCGCCTCACACGCGAAAGCACCTCGGGGGGAAATATTTTCTGGAGCTTTCTCATGCATGTTCAGAGGAGAGTTTGTTCTACTGTGAAAGGTCAAGAGATCATAAGAACGTAAGAGTTAGGAACAGGAGTCAGACATTCGGCCCATTTTCAAGTTTTCAAGATCTTTCCGCCCGGTTTCGGACCGGGGACCTTTCATGTCTGAGGCGAATTTGATAACGACTACACTACGGAAACACTATGATAGAATCTATCGTAGGATAAAACCACAGCTCTAACCTACACAGCTAGCCGAGAATTCAGGAACTTATTTTAAGAGAATAGAATGAGGGTGCTATCTTTAGGAAGGCTGTAAGTGTGGCCTTCGACAGCGTGGAGCATTTTCCACGCCTCGGGAACCAACTATCAGCAAGGGCAGACATCGATGACGAGGTCCAACACCACCTCCAGTGTGCCAGCACAGCCTTCGATCACCTGAGGAGGAGAGTGTTTGAAGACCAGGACCTCAAATCTGGCACCAGGCTTATGGTGTGCAGGGCGGTGGTGATACCTGCCCCGTGGTATAGCTCCGAGACATGGACTATAAACAGCAGACATCTCAAATCACTGGAGAAATAACACCAGGGCTGTCTCCGCAAGATCCTGCAAATCCCTTCGAAGGACAGACGCACCAACATCAGTGTACTCGATCAGGCCAACATCCCCAGCATTGAAGCACTGATCACACTCGACCAGCTCCGTTGGTCGGGCCACATTGTCCACATGCCCAACACGAGACTCCCTAAGCAAACGCTCTACTCAGAACTCCGACACGGTAAGCGAGCCCCAGGTGGGCAGAGGAAGCGTTTCGGGGACACCCTCAAAGCCTCACTGATAAAATGCAACATCCCCACCGGCACCTGGGAGTCCTTGTTCCTCGGGTTGAGTTGCCTGTGCTGCATGATCCGTGCCGGATCGATCATCCTCAGCCACGTGGTATTTCACAGCACGTTTGCATATTCACTGGAGGTACCCCATCGTTGTGCAGCCTTTGCACACGTAGTGCTTGAATCGAAATTGATGGGCCCGATGATTACCCTCGCAGCATCAACACGCTGCTAATAGATTCAAATTCATCCCCGATGGCGTACTCTAAGTCATCACAGGTCTTGCAGCCGCAGAGTTATAGGCCCTGCCATGTGCAGTTCGGCCTGCTAGCGATATCATTTTATGCACAGTACTTGCCGGTGAGCTTCGATATTGAGAAGATATCTGTTTGGTGTTATCGTCCTTGGCCATGCAGGACTGGGCGATCGCGATTGCCCTGCTCAGGTCGAGGGTTTCAGCAGCCAGCAGCTTTCGAAGAATGATCTCGTGGCTGATGCCCAGCACGGAAATGTTCTACAGCACTTGCCCCAACGCAGCTCCAAAATCGCAAGGTCCCGCGAGGTGTCTCAGGTCGGTGACATAATCCGCCAAGTCCGGGTCCCCGGAGCGATGGTGCGTGTAAAAACGATATCTGACCATGAGGATACTCTCCTTCGGCTTGAGGAAGTCCCAAACCGGTGTGCTCAGCTCTGAATATTCCTTCTCCGTTGTTGTTGTCGGTGTGAGCAGATTCTTGATGAGGCTGTATATTTTAGGCCCACAGACAGTGAGGAGAACCGCCCTGTGCTTGGCCACGTTAGTGTTTCCTTCCAGCTCGTTGGCCACAAAGTACTGGTCCAGCTGCTCGACGAAGGCTTCTCAATCATCACCCTCTACGGATCTCTCTAATATTCCAACGGCAGCCATGGTTGTGTGAAGGTTCGTATTCTGTTACTCGTCGCCAATTCTTGTGTATAGAAGAACTCCCCGAGGCTGAGTACTGTGAGCTAAACATAGTGCGACCTTAGTCTTCTTTATTACAACTTCAGAGTGCCTGAACAACATGGCAGCCTACCTTTTATACTGGCCCTGTGTGGGCAGGTGACCATAGGACTCCAACATTCGCGCACACTGGTGGCAAGTATTAGAGTTACATACATCACATAATTGTTATCATTAAGAAGTTATAATTCCAATGAATGCCTGAATCATCCGAAAGGAGCCTGTTTGTAGGACAAGGCTACATATCAGGAAGGAGTGTACTTAGATGACAAGGGAAGTGATTTTCTGATTATAAGTTTGGAGAATAAACATAGTAAATGCTGGAATCACTGAGCAGGCCAGGCAGCATCTGTGGAGAGGGAAACAGAGTTAACGTTTCAGGTTAATGACCTTCCATCAGAAGTTGGGCAGTTGTGTTAGGTAATACTATTAAAAGTTTCAATTGTCACGTAACAAGGGAAAGGAAAATATATAAAATGTAGCATTTGGAACAGATCGTTTAGAATCCGATCAATGTTTGATCAATTTGTACACCGAGCTTGGAACTGTAACGTGTTTGAGTTCTTCGGCTAACATTCGCAAGGTTTGGGTGTAAGTACTGTTGTTAAGTGTATGTTTAATTAATGTCTGCTTAATAACTCTGACATTTAATGTTGCGGACCCTATTACTGCACTGCGCGTGTTCCAGCTCTGTTTGGAGCACCGATCCCTTTGATCCGTCGCTTACAGGGACAGTTGGATTCACCCTTTCTTTGTTTGGTGAAATTTCAAAGATTGAAAGCGGCGCAGATCAACTGGTCACCTACTCACTAACCGCTACAGACTGCTCCCGTGAGATGGAAGCACAGTTACTGTTTCAAGCTTGAACGCAGCTACAAGCAGAACTCATTCATAGAAAGTCCAAGTCCCTGAGGCACCTGATTATTTGCACCGAACTCCTTCGCAAAGAGTTGCGGTTCATGTGGGCTGATTTGGGCACATCTTTCCCCACACTACAACACTTCAAACATAACTCAACGGCTGTAAAGTGCTTTGGGGCGTCATGAGTTCCTCAAAGGTGTTGAAGAAATGCAAGTCCTTATTTGCAAAAGTTCGATGCAAATTCAAAATTCGTGAGTAATCTGAGGGCTCGTCCGGGATTTGAACCCGCGATTTTTCACAAATTTCAAGTAACAACCGCGAAGTAAGAATCATACACCTAGAACAACGAGCCAACTGCTTGATAAATGTGGAGATAAGGTGTAACCATTATTGAAGCATTTTTAGTGTGTTGTTAGTCTTGATCGGAGGAGCACATGGGACGGAATCAGTGACTTTGCTTTTTCGAACTGTCTTCTGAAGCACCGCACGGTCCCACTCCGACAGTCAATGACCTGTTGGGACGTTAGTGTATCCAGGCTGTGGGTGGTCACCACGAGCGCAGCAGAGGGGTTTCTGCATTAGTTCTGGGTGGGGACACTATATTCCCCCTTCTCGCTTCCTCTTGTCTGTATCCCTGGGCTTTGGTTTCTCTATTTATTCCCCTGCCTCAGTTTCTAGTGTTTAAAAGGGAACAAAAGATGAAATGCGTGTCACTGTGGAACAATTTCTCTCACTCAAAGTTAGACACACTACCGTTGCACCATGGGTCTAGGTCGGTAGCCATTGATATTCAGGTTCATATATAAATATATATAAATATATCGACACGTATCGGAAAGGTTCCTGGTGGTCGAGGAGTTGAGATCTGGCGCACTAACCTGGTTTCAATCCTCGATGAATTCATCGCATAAAAATAATTGCGGTCTGTGAGACGATTAATAATTGCTTTAATCACGATGAATACCAATACTGTCATGTATCTCACACTACTGTGCATAACTGTACCTTACCATGCCATACATGACTGTAACCAGAGATGACCTGTAACCATAAGCTTAACTTACCACCAGGGGTGCATTTGCAGGAGACATTGAATACCTTTCCCAGACAGGTATATCAGGACAGGTCTCAGGCAAGTGTGGCATTCGAGAGCTGTGTAATAAAGGTGCAGGTCCTGATTGACCTTGAATTTAGTATGTGCCTAGTGTGTGTCTGTATTACACGGGAAGGACTTTACAGTGGCGACGAGTTACGGGATTACAGAATCCATAGAATGGCGACCAACGGCTCAGATGAAAAATACAATGCTGGAGATAATTGGGAGGACTTCATAGAAAAGCTCCAGCAAAGCTTTGTAACCAAAGACTGGTTCGGCGACAATAAGGCAGACAAGAGAAGAGCGCATCTCTTGACCAGCTGTGGCTCGAAAACATGCGCTTTAATGAAGGACCTGCTGGCAACCGAGAAACCAGCAAGCAAGTCGTTTGAAGAATTGAGCACACTGGTAAGAGTACAGCCTGAAGCCAGCAAGCAGCCTACACATGTAAGCTACCGCGGACCCGTATCAAATGTCCCCGTAGACCGAGCAGAGGCTCAGAAAAAGCCCGGGGGAGAGGATATCCCGGTCACTGGGCCTTCCAGTAACACTGAACAAGTGCCCGCTCTGAAACTTTCCAGGCTGTTGATGGCGGGGGATTCAGCGATGGTAATGCCGTTGATAGCCGAGCCTGCTTCAGTTGCATCTTGCTGTTGCTGATTGCTGCCAGGCGCCTGTTGGCTCTGCCCAGTGGGTTTAGCTCCAACTTCAAACCACGAAAAAGGTTCTCCTGAATTCCAAGGTGTGTACGGAGATCAACCATCAAAAGCTCTGTCATTAACCACAGTGGGTCCGGCAATTTTCTGATCGCAATGCGCTTTCAGTCCTTGTCCTTAAAATTGCGGACGTGGAAATTGCGGAGTTTAATGACTTTTAAAGGAACATTGTTGTTTGGTGCAGTTCCGTTCAGAGAAATGTTTGTGAAAGGAACTTTTTGCAGAGAGAAGGATTGAGCGCCTGTTGGCACAAACATTTTTGAAATGAAATCTTGTGGACGATAAAATGGAACAAGAGCAGTCCAGGGTACATTGTCACATGATGCAAGCTACCTCGGACCCGGACCAAAGTTCCCCGTACACCGAGCACGGGCTCAGGAAAACCCCGAGTAGAGGATATCCCGGTCACTGGGCCTTCCAGCAATATTGAACAAGTGCCCGGTCTGAAACTTTCCAGAGTAATGACTTGTAACTACAGCATCCAACAGTCCCTTGGGATCCCTTGGGACTTCAGGGGATGCGCTCCCCGGTGGTGGAACATAGGAGTGCATGCTTTACAGAGACACAACATCACTCCCTCGCCAAAGTCAATGTGAAAACTATTTACAAGGTGAGGCGATTGGGAGCCTTTCTTTCCCTGGTGGACTGCCTCGGTACAAATGTCTGTTCTAGTGTGTTGGCTGTGCCCTCGCTGGGATGGCGTATTGTTGGCCCTGCAGGGCTGCTGGGTGAGCCTGGTCTTGCTGGGCTGTTGGGCGTGATGGGTTCGATTTCCTGGTCCGTTGTGGTGTCGTTGATCCTTTGGGTGTTTGTTGTGGGTTCGAAAAAGGTGGTGTCTGCTGTCGGTTGTTCAGGGCAGTCTGTGAACCGCAGCCTAGTTTGGTTCAGGTGCTTTCTGCAAATTTGTCCATTTTCTAGTTTGACGACATACACCCTACTTCCTTCTTTACATATCACCGTGCCCGCGATCCACTTGGGACCATGTCCATTGTTTAGCACATACACGTTCATTCAGATCAATTTCCCGTGACACAGTGGCGCGACCATCATGTACATTTTGTTGCTGACGCCTGCTCTCTAACTGATCATGCAGGTAGGGGTGGACCAGCGAGAGTCTGCTTTTAAGTGTCTTTTTCATGAGTTGCTCAGCCGGGGACACCCCTGTGAGCGAGTGGGGTCTCGTGCTATAGATGAGCAGTACTCGGGACAGGCGGGTTTGGAGTGAGCCTTCTGTGACTCGTTTAAGGCTCTGTTTGATGGTTTGTACTGCCCGCTCTGCCTGCCCATTGGAGGCTGGTTTAAATGGGGTCGAGATGACATGTTTGCTCCCATTGCGGGTCATGGATTCTTTAAATTTGGCACTGGTGAAACATGACACGTTGTCACTGACCAGTGTGTCTGGCAGGCCGTGGGTGGCAAACATAGCCCTCAGGCTTTCAATGGTGGTGGTGGCAGTGCTTCCCGACATTATTTCACATTCAATCCATTTTGAAAAAGCATCAACCACCACCAGGATTATTTTACCGAGAAACGGGCCGGCATAGATGACATGGATCCTCGATCGTGGTCTGGAGGGCCAGGACCACAAACTTAGTGTTGCCTCTCTGGGCGCGTTGGTCAACTGAGCACATACGCTGCATTGCCGTACACAGGACTCGAAGTCAGAGTCGATACCGTGCCACCACACGTGGGATCTGGCTATCGCTTTCATCATTACTATACTCGGGTGTGTGCTGTGGAGATCCGAGATGACCGTCTCCCTGCCCTTTTTTGGTAGCACTATGCGATTACCCACAACAGGCAGTCTGCCTGACTGGACAGCTCGTCCTTTCTCCGCTGGAACGGCTTGATTGGCTCTTGCATTTCAACGGGGATTCATGCCCAGCTCCCATGTAGTCCATAGTTTTTTACTAGGGACAGTAGAGGATCTTGGCTGGTGCAAGTCCTAATTTGGTGGGCCGTTACAGGTGATTTATCATTTTAAACGCTCCTATGACCATCAACAAGTCAGCGGGCTGCGCCACCATCAACAAGTTTGCAGGCTGCGCCATTGCCACCCCCGTGGTGGGCAATGGTAGCCGACTGAGAGCATCCGCACACTTCTCAGTGCCTGGCCTGTGGCGGATGGTATAGTTATACGCTGAGAACGTGAGTGCCCACCTTTCTATGCGGGCTGAGGCATTAGTATTTAACCTCTTGTTTTCAGCGAACAGGGATGTGAGGGGCATGTGATCGGTTTCCAGCTCAAATTTGAGGCCAAACAGGTACTGATGCATTTTCTTTACCCCGAACACACATGCTAATACCTCTTTCTCAATCATGCTGTAGGCCCTCACGGCCTTAAACAAGTTCCTGGAAGCATAGGCGACAGGTTACAACTTGCCTGCAATGTTCGCTTGTTGTAATACACACCCGACTCCCGACTACGACGCATCACAAGCTAGCACAAGTCTTTTACATGGTTTATACTATACAAGCAGCTTGTTGGAGCATAAAAGGTTTCTGGCTTTCTCAAAAGCAATTCCTTGTTTTTTCTCCCCATACCCAGTTCTCACCTTTGTGCAATTTCACATGTAGGGGCTCTAAAAGGTGCTTAATCCCGGTAGGAAGTTACCAAAATAGTTGAGGAGTCCCAGGAACGACCGCAGCTCCGTGACGATCTGTAGCCTGGTTGCATTCCTGATAGCCTCTGTCTTGGCGTCTGTGGGCCGAATGCTGTCCGCCGTGATCTTTCTCCCCAAAAACTGCACTTCTGTTGCCATGAAGACGCATTTCGACCTCTTCAGCCGCAGCCCTACACGATCCAGTCGCTGGAGGACATCCTCCAGGTTTTTTATATATGTTCAGCAGTGTCCCGACCCATAACCAATATGTCGTCCTGAAAAACCACCGTGTGTGGTACCAACTTGAGTAGGCTCTCCATGTTTCTCTGGAAGATCGCTGCAGCCGACCGAATTCCAAACGGGAATCTGTTGTAGATGAATAGTCCCTTGTGCGTGTTGATGCATGTGAGGCCCTTCGAAGACTCCTCCAGCTCCTGCGTCATATCAGTCGAAGTCAGGACGAGCTTGGTGAACGCCTTGCCTCATGCCAGCGCGCCAAATAGGTAGTCTGTCTTAGGTAGCGGGTATTGATCCTGTAGCGAGAAACGATTAATAGTTACTTTATAATCGCCGCAAACCCTGACCGTGCCATCACTTTTGAGTACTGGAACAATCGGGCTGGCCCACTCGCTGAATTCCACTGGGGAGATGATGCCCTCATGTTGCAGCCTGTCCAGCTCGATTTCCACTCTCTCCTCATCATGTGAGGTACCGCTCGCGCCTTGTGGTGAATGGGCCGTGCCTCTGGGACCAAGTGGATCCGCACCTTTGCCCTGGAAAAGTTTCCAATGCCTGGCTCAGAAAGGGAAGGAAATTTGTTCAGAACCTGGGTACATAAGGCCTCGTCGGCATGTGATAACGCTCGGATGTTATCCCAGTTCCAGCGGATTTTGCCCAGCCAGCTCCTTCCAAGCAGTGTGGGGCC
Organism: Pristiophorus japonicus; assembly: GCF_044704955.1. Lineage (NCBI taxonomy): Eukaryota > Metazoa > Chordata > Chondrichthyes > Pristiophoridae > Pristiophorus > Pristiophorus japonicus. The sequence continues at coordinate 2,436,315 of NC_092001.1, forward strand.
ATCGCCCGAGACAATCCAGAGTGGCAGTTTGTGCACCGTGCCCTCGTAGGTGTCCTTGACCATGGCGCTGCCCAGGACAGTGATAAGCTCTTTGTTGTACATTCTCTGTTTCGTGTGGATGGGGCTTCGGGCTGGTCTGAATGCCTTGTTGCACCACAGTCTCTCAAACATCTTTTTACTCACGATGGATTGGCTAGCGCCAGTGTCCAGTTCCATGGTTACTGGTAAGCCATTCAATATTACATTTAGCATGATAGGTGGACATTTCGTCGAAAATGTGTGCACCCCGTGTACTTTAGCATCTGCCTCCTCTCTCTGAGGCTCTAAATTGCTTTGATCCACCATGGACCGATCTTCCTCTGCCACATGGTGGTTAGCAGGTTTTGCAGAGCTTGCAGCTCATTCGCAAGCTCGTTGGAGCTGCCCCATTCTTCCAAAGCTCTTGCAAACATACCCTTTGAAGCTGCATGAATAGGCTGAATGGAAGCCTCCACAACGCCAACAATGTGTGAATTGCCATGCATTCATCCTTTGTCGGGGACTCTGAGTCATCTGGGTCACCTGAGGCCTGCTGACAGTTGCAGACTCGTGGTTTCTGCCCTGTACATGTCTGCTCACAGACACAGTTCCACTTAATTTATGAACATTACGAGAACTTGTGTGCTGAGAGATTTGTTTGGTGTTGTCACTGGGGGACATAAATACCTGTGTTATCGCAATGGCCTTAGTGAGGGTCGGTGTCTCTACAGCCAAAAGTTTTCGTAGGATGGTCTCGTGGCCAATGCCCAGCACAAAAAATGTCTCTGAGCATTTGCTCCAGGTAGCCATCAAACTCACATTATCCTGCAAGTCGCCTTAGCTCGGCAACGTAGCTCGCCACTTCCGGATCTTCAGATCGCTGGCACGTGTAGAACCGATACCTCACCATAGCACGCTCTTCCTCGGGTGAAGATGGTCCAGAATCAGTGTACACAGCTCCTCATACGATTTATCTGTGGGTTTCACTGGAGCCATAAGATTCTTCTTGAGGCTGTTGGTCGGTTCCCCACAGACTGTGGAGAGGACCGCCCTCCTTTTTGCAGCACTTCCTTCTCCGTCCAGCTCATTGGCTACAATGTACTGGTCTAGCTGTTCGACATAGGCTTCCCAGTCCTCACCGTCCGAGAACTTCTTCACGATTCACAAAGTTTGCTGCAGGTTTCTGTTGGATTCGTATTCTCGTCGCCAGTTGTTGTGGTCCTAACACAGATGATGCTGCACACAGGGATGTTAAAGTAATAGTGACCTCAGTCTCTCATAAGACACTCCAGAGTGAGAAACTGGCCTTAGGGGCCGGCTTAAATACAGTGCTCCCAAGGGGTGCTGGGCTCCCTTGGGACTTCAGGGGATGAGCTCCCTGGTGGCGGAACATGGGAGTGCATGCTTTACAGATACACAACACATACATTGCCTCAACTTTGATTTCTGCCAACATCCCTTGTGTTTAACCTTAGCCGCACCTCCGCCACGATCTCTCACCGTTCCTCCACCACGAACTCTCACCGTTCCACCGCCACGATCTCTCGTCACTCCTGCACCACAATCTCTCACCGCTCCTCCACCACGACCTCTCACCGCTCCTCCACCACGACCTCTCACCGTTCCACCACCACGATCTCTCACCGCTCCTCCACCATGACCTCTCACCGCTCCTCCACCACGACCTCTCACCGCTCCTCCACCACGACCTATCACTGCTCCTCCACCATGATCTCTCACCGTTCCTCCACCACGATCTCTCACCGTTGCTCCACCACGATCTCTCACCGTTCCATTACCACGATCTCTCACCGTTCCTCCACCACGATCTCTCACCTTTCCTCCACACTGACTTTCCCGCTCCTCCGCTGTACCTTGGTCCCGCCGATGTTCCTGCCCATGCACCAAACGACGACCTGGGTTTTGATGACGTGCAGCAGAGCAGGTCTCCAGCCGTCCTGGTTAACCCTTGCCACTGGACCAAGATCTCGCTCTGTCAAGCCCGTGTGGTGGCTGGTGTGCAATGGTCACACCACGTTAAAACAATCCACTCGCAGGCATCTTCCACCCTTTTATTGGCGTGCAGGACTGGAACATCGGGTCCTTCATTGCAACACCTGTGAACCCATGTGGAAGTAAGCCTTCATCGTTCCAGGACCCACCTATGATGATGATGATGAAGATGTGAGGGACCTTACCAAATGCCTGCTGGAAACCTTCAGATTAAATCTGGTAAGACCCGTACCTTGATTCAGTTTTCACTGACCTTGCCTTAGGAAGGCTGTATTGGCTTTGGAGGGAGCACTGTGTAGGTTTCCCAGAATGATACCTGGATTCCAAGATTTAAATTAAGATATGAGATTGCACCCACTGGAAATTAGAGGGTCGAGCAGTGATTTGATGAAAATTTTCAAGATAACAAGGGAACAGATAGAGTAGATAGTGAGAAATGATTTCCGCTGGTTGGGGATTCCCAGACTAGGGACCATAGTCTAAACATTAGAGCCAGACTTTTCATGAGTGAAATTAGGAAACATTCCTACACACACAGGGTAGGAGATGTTTGGAACTGCCTTCTGCAAAGGGCAGTTGGTGCGGGGTCAGTTGTTCATTTTACATCGCATTTTGACTAAAATTTTTAAGGAATATGGGCCAAAGATGGGTATATGGAGTTTCGTTACAGATCAGCCATGATCACATTGAATGGCAGAACCGGCTCGAGGGGCTGAATGGCCTCCTCCTGTTCCTGTGTAACAGGCTCGAGAGGCTGAATGGCCTCCTCCTGTTCCTGTGTCACAGGCTCGAGTGGCTGAATGGCGGCCTCCTGTTCCTGTGTAAACGGCTCGAGGACCTGAATGGCGTCCTCCTGTTACTGTGTAAGAGGCTCGAGGGGCTGAATGGGCCTCCTCCTGTTCCTGTGTAACAGGCTCGAGGGGCTGAATGGGCCTCCTTCTATTCCTGTGTAACAGACTCGGGGAGCTGAATGGGCCTCCTCCTGCTCCTGTGTAACAGATTCGAGGAGCTGAATGGGCCTCCTCCTGTTCCTGTGTAACAGGCTCGAGGGGCTGAATGGTCCTCCTCCTGTTCCTATGTAACAGGCTAAAGGGGCTGAATAGGCCTCCTCCTGTTCCTGTGAAACAGGCTCGAGGGGCTTAATGGGCCTCCTCCTGCTCCTGTGTAACAGATTCGAGGAGCTGAATGGGCCTCCTCCTGTTCCTGTGTAACAGGCTCGAGGGGATGAATGGGCCTCATCCTGTTCCAGTGTAACAGGCTGAATGGCTGAATGGGCCTCCTCATGTTCCTGTGTCACAGGCTCGAGGGGCTAAATGGCCTCCTCCTGTTCCTGTGTAATAGGCTCGAGGGGCTGAATGGCCTCCTCCTGTTCCTGTGTAACAGGCTCGAGGGGCTGAATGGACCTCCTCCTGTTCCTGTGTAACAGGCTCGAGGGGCTGAATGGGCCTCCTTCTATTCCTGTGTAACAGACTCGAGGAGCTGAATGGGCCTCCTCCTGTTCCTGTGTAACAGGCTCGAGGGGCTGAATGGTCCTCTTCCTGTTCCTGTGTAACAGGCTGAAGGGGCTGAATGGGCCTCCTCCTGTTAATGTGTAACAGGCTCGAGGGGCTGAATGGGCCTCCTCCTGTTCCTGAGTAACGGATTCGAGGAGCTGAATCGGCCTCCTCCTGTTCCTGTGTAACCGACTCGAGGGGCTGAATGGGCCACCTCTTTTTCCAGTGCAACAGGCTGAATGGCTGATTGGGTCTCCTCATGTTCCTGTGTCACAGGCTCGAGGGGCTAAATGGCCTCCTCCTGTTCCTGTTTAATAGGCTCGAGGGGCTGAATGGCCTCCTCCTGTACCTGTGTAACAGGCTCGAGGGGCTGAATGGGCCTCCTCCTGTTCCTGTGCAACAGGCTCGAGGAGCAGGTCCATCTCCAGAGCAAGCAGATGTCCACGTCTGCCTGTTGCAGACTTACGCAATCCACTATCCAGGATTACGTGCTGAGGGATGCACTTAAAATTGGTGTAGTTGCCGCAAAGGCAGGGTGGGGAAGGGCCACAGTTTAAAGCCCTTCTGAGACGGTAAACCCCGGGGCTGGAATCAGTATAAAACTCCCCTCGGGCCGTGCTTGTAAATTCTTTATTGTGTACATGAGCACCATGATCTGTATACACCTATGGAGTGCCATGAACAATGTAATGTCTGTTTCGTGATGCACGTTGAAAAAAAAGTGTAAATGTACCGGCACCCATTCCACGTACTGTACAGTGACACGTGTGATGTAATTTGTTGAGTGTACTACAAGGTATCCCGTATTGTACCGAATTGTACTGGAACTGAAAAGCAAGGGAATATATCGACCAGAACTGCCGTCAGCACACAAATGTAGTGTATGGGATTACTGACCGCAGCTAAATGTACTGAACTGCTTTTGAATGTACTGTACAAATTTTTGTATCAATAAAGTATTTTTTTAAATAAAAAAAAAATCTCTGCCTGACACCGGGGAAGCAGCGAACAGACCTTGGAGCACGGATCTGGTTATTGCAAAACAGCAAAGGAAATATTAATTCTGGAAGAACAATATCCAAAAGAACAGTGACCCCGACGTGATTTGAACACGCAATCTTCTGATCGGGAGGCAGACGCACTACCGTTGCATCATGAGACCTACACAGTGACTTTGAGATGTTCGTCTATATGAAGGTTCTGCAATACAAGGGGCTTTAAAATCCCCGCCCATTCCCACCAGGTATAACAACCAGCACTCACCTGACAGGCACCGTTTCGTTTCTTATTCAACTTTTCTCTTGATTTCACGGGAAACCATCTTAATTAACCCCTCACCTTCTTATGCACAATCAAACAAATGCTAACTCAAGAACAGTCCATACTTCAATCATTTGTCCTGTGCTTTGCATCTTAACTCGAAAACCATATCCCATTTTATTCACTGTATTATAGCTTTCTGGTTCAAAATCTTCATTGCCGATGACACCACGAATCTGGGGCAACTTTTATCAAATTTAAGAGCACCGGTTATTCCTACTGTGCACACAAAATACAATCAGTAGTGAAGACAAAATCACAACATGCGTAGTTTCAGATTCAACGCAGTAGCATTTCAAATAAAGTGAAAGAATTTTACACTGAAAAGATTTGCAAGTGTTGCTTGTATTTGTGTTTTTAATTAAACTTTGTGGCGTCTGACTCCCGTTCATGCCACTGCTGAATAAGAAAAGAGGGTTTGACATTGACCAGACTGCACTGCCCCTGGTATTTGTGAGCTCATCCTTTATATTCAGTGGTTTCTCGCCCTTTGATGGGCTGCAGTGTAGCGGATATCACGTTGGCCTCACATTGAGTACTGTTGAGGGGGATGACTCATCAGGGGAGGGCAGCAGCAGCCAAGTTCATGGCACCGTGGCTGGCTCTGCTGCACAGGAGGGCAGGAAAAAGAGTGGGACAGCGATAGTGAGAGGAGATTCGATTGTAAGAGGAATAGACAGGCGTTTCTGCGGCCGCAAACGAGACTCCAGGATGTTATGTTTCCTCCCTGGTGCAAGGGTCAAGGAGGTCTCGGAGCGGGTGCAGGACATTCTGAAAAGGGAGGGTGAACAGCCAGTTGTAGTGTGCACATTGGTATCAAAGATTTCGGTCAAAAAAGGGATGAGGTCCTACGAGATGAATTTAAGGAGCTAGGAGCTAAATTAAAAGTAGGACCTAAAAAGTAGTAATTTTGGGGTTGATACCAATGCCACGTGCTAGTCAGAGTAGGAATCGCAGGATAGCTCAGATGAATACGTGACTTGAGCAGTGGTGCAGCAGAGAAGGATTCAAATTCCTGGGGCATTGGAACCGGTTCTGGGGGAGGTGGGACCAGTACAAACCAGACGGTCTGCACCTGGGCATATCCGGAAACAATGTCCGAGGGGGAATGTTTGCTAGTGCTGTTGGGGAGGAGTTAAACTAATATGGCAGGGGGATGGGAAACAATGTAGGGAGACAGAGGGAAACAAAATTGAGACAGAAACAAAAGACAGAAAGGAGATGAGTAAAAGTGGAGGGCAGAGAAACCCAAGGCAAAAAACAAAAAGGGCCACTGTACAGCAAAATTCTAAAGGATCAAAGTGCAATAAAAAGGCGAGCCTGAAAGCTCGCTGCCTCAATGCGAGGAGTATTCCGAACGCAGGAGAGGGCTCTGAGCTAGTTAGAATGGGTGAGAGCGCAGATAAACAGGACCCCAAGAAAGAATGCCAAAGGCAGGAGGCAACAGAGCAGAGTAGCACTGGGGTAAGTGTAAACCTCAAGGTAACAGGAAGAGACAATATGTATGAAAATAAAGTGGATGCAGGAGGTGTCAAAACTAAAAATCATGGTTTAAAAACTAGTATTAAACACTCTACCTAAACGCACGCAGCATTCAAAATAAAGTAAATGAGTTGACGGCACAAATCATGACAAATGGGTATGATTTGGTGGCCATTACAGAAACGTGGTTGCAGGGTGGCGAAGACTGGTAATTAAACATACAGGGGTAGCTGACAATTCGTAAAGATAGACAAGAAGGGAAAGGAGGTGGGGAGGCTCTGTTAATAAAGGATGATATCAGGGCAGTTGTGAGAGATGATATTGGCTCTAATGAACAAAATGTTGAATCATTGTGGGTGGAGATTAGAGATAGTCAGGGGAAAAAGTCACTGGTGGGCGTAGTTTATCGGCCCCAAATAATAACTTGACGGTGGGGTGGGCAATACTCCTGGGAATAATGGAGGCATGTGAAAAAGGAACGGCAGTAATCATGGGGGATTTTATCCTACATATTGATTGTTCAAATCAAATCGCACGGGGTAGCCTGGAGGAGGAATTCATAGAATGCATACTGGATTGTTTCTTCGAACAATATGTTACAGAACCTACAAGGGAGCAAGCTATCTTAGATCTGGTCCTGTGCAATGAGACAGGAATAATAAACGATCTCCTAGTAAAAGATCCTCTCGGAATGAGTGATCACAGTTTGGATGAATTTGTAATATCGATTGAAAGTGAGGAAGCAGTGTCTCAAACGAGCATACTCTGCTTGAACAAAGGGGACTACAGTGGGATGAGGGCAGAGTTGGCTAAAGTAGACTGGGAACACAGACTATACGGTGGCACAATTGAGGAACAGCAGAGGACTTTTAAGGAGCTCTTTGATAGTGCACAACAAAAATATATTCCAGTGAAAAAGGAGGGCAGTAAGAGAAGGGATAACCTGCCGTGGATAATCAAGGAAATAAAGGTGAGTCTCAAATTAAAAACCAATGCGTATAAGGTGGCCAAGGTTAGTGGGAAACTAGAAGATTGGGAAAATTTTAAACGACAGCAAACAATGACTAAGAAAGCAATAAAGAAAGGAAAGATAGATTACGAAATTAAACTTGCGCAAAACATAAAAACAGATCGTAAAATTTTTACCGATATATAAAACGGCAAAGAGTGACTAAAGTAAATGTTGGTCCCTCAAAAGATGAGAAGGGGGATTTAATAATGGGAAATGTGGAAATGGCTGAGATATTAAACAATTATTTTGCTTCGGTCTTCACAGTGGAATACACAAAAACCATGGCAGAAATTGCTGATCACAGGAATGTGGGAAGGGAGGACATTGAGACAATGACTATAACTCGGCGGGTAGTGCTGGACAGGCTAATGGGACTCAAGGTAGACAAGCTCCCTGGTCCTGATGAAATGCATCCCAGGGCGAAAGTTATAGCAGATGCATTCTTTATAATCTTCCAAAATTCTCTGAACTCTGGGGAGGTAACAGCGGATTGGAAAGCAGCTCATGTAACGCCTCTGTTTAAAAAAGGGGGCAGACAAAAAGCAGGTAACTATAGGCCGGTTAGTTTAACATCTGTAGTGGGGAAAATGCTTGAAACTATCATTAAGGAAGAAATAGTGGGACATCTAGATAGGCTTAGTGCAATCAAGCAGACACAGCATGGATTCATGAAGGGGAAATCATGTTTAACTAATTTACTGGAATTCTTTGACGATATAACGAGCATGGTGGATAGAAGTGTACCGATGAATGTGGTGTATTTAGATTTCCAAAAGGCATTCGATAAGGTACCACACAAAAGGTTAGTTCCGAAGATAGAGTTCCGCGGAGTCAGACGATATGTATTGGCATGGATCGAGAATTGGCTGGCGAACAGAAGGCAGAGAGCCGGGAAAAATGGGTGCATTTCAGGTTGGAAATCGGTGGTTAGTGGTGTGCCACAGGGATCGGTGCTGGGACCACAAATGTTTGCAATATACATAGATGACCTGGAAGAGGGGACAGAGTGTAATGTCACAAAATTTGCAGATGACACAAAGATTAGTGGGAAAGCGGGTTGTGCAGAGGACACAGAGAGGCTGCAAAGAGATTTGGATAGGTTAAGCGAATGGGCTAACGTTTGGCAGATGGAATACAATGTCGGACAGTGTGAGGTCATTCACCTTGGGAAAAAAAACAGTAAAAGGGAATATTATTTGAATAGGGAGAAATTACAACATGCTGCGGTGCAGAGGGGCCTGGGGGCCCTTGTGCATGAATCCCCAAAAGTTAGTTTGCAGGTGCAGCAGGTAATCAGGAAGGTGAATGGAATGTTCGCCTTCATTGCGAGAGGGATGGAGTACAAAAGCAGGGAGGTCCTGCTGCAACTGTATAGCGTATTGATGAGGCCGCACCTGGAGTACTGCGTGCAGTTTTGGTCACCTTACTTAAGGAAGGATACACTGGCTTTGGAGGGGATACAGAGACGATTCGTTCGGCTGATTCCGCAGATGATGGGGTTATCTTATGATGATAGATTGAGTAGACTGGGTGTTAACTCCTTGGAGTTCAGAAGGATGAGGGGTGATCTCATTGGAACATTTATAATAATGAAAGGGATGGACAAGATAGAGGCAGACAGGTTGTTTCCACTGGTAGGGGAGACTAGAACGAGGAGGCACAGCCTCAAAATACGGGGGAGCCAATTTAAAACCGAGTTGAGAAGGAATTCCGTCTCCCAGAGGGTTGTGAATCTGTGGAATTGCCTGCCCAAGGAAGCAGTTGAGGCGAGCTCATTGAATGTCTTCAAGTTACAGATAGATAGATTTTTAATCACTTAGGGAATTAAGGGTTACGGGGAGCGGGCGGGTAAGTGGAGCTGAGTCAACGGCCAGATCAGCCATGATCTTTTTGAATGGCGGAGCAGGCGCGAGGGTCTAGATGGCCTACTCTTGTTCCTAATTCTTATGTTTCTAATGTTTCTTATGGAGTAGGCGTTTACTACAACCAAAAACATTTTTGAAAGGACCTGCGTAGTCCTCATGGATGCGTGCCCAAGTCTTGGTGGGCCATGACCAGGGGCTAAGGGGGGCTTCCCTGTGCGCATTACCCAGCTGGGCAAACGTGTTGCACCTGCGAACACAAAGTTCCAGATCTGCATCTATCCCTGGCCACCAAATTTGTGACTTGGCAATTGCCTTCCTCATGACAATGCCCGGGTGCTCATTGTGGAGTTCTCTGATGAACACCTCTCTGCCCATCTGGTTCCTACGCGGTTTGCCCACAGTAGGCAATCGGCCTGAATCGAGAGTTCATCCCTGCGCCTGTGAAATAGTTTAACTTCCTCAGGACATATCCTGTACGTGGCTGCCAAGTCCCCATTCAGGACCAATTTCTTGACTAGAGACAATAGCGGGTCTCTATTTCTCCAGACTTTAATCTGACGGGCTGTCACGGTTGAGCCTTCACTTCTGGAAGCTTCAACAGCCATGACCATCTCAGCATCATGCTCAGTAGCCCCCTCAGTGGTGGCTAGTGGGCGCCTGCTGAGTGCATCGGCGCAGTTTTCGGTGCCCGGTCTGTGCCGAATTGTCTAGTCATAGGCGGCTAACGTGAGTGCCCACCTCTGTGTGCGGGCCGATGCGTTCGCATTTTTGGCCTAGCTGTCGGCCAAAAGGGAGGTTGGGGGTTTACTATCTGAATGGTGGCAGATTAGGAAAAGGGGAGGTGCAATGAGACCTGGGTGTCATGGTTCAACAGTCACTGAAAGTTGGCATACAGGTACAGCAGGCAGGAAACAGGTAAATGGTATGTTGGCCTTCATAGCTAGGAGATTTGAGTATTGGAGCAGGGAGTTCTTACTGCAGTTGTACAGGGCCTTGGTGAGGCCTCACCTGGAATATTGTTTTCAATTTTGGTCTCCTAATCTGAGGAAGGACGTTCTTGCTATTGAAGGAGTGCAGCGAAAGTTCACCAGACTGATTCCCGGGATGGCTGGACTGACATATGAGGAGAGATTGGATCAACTGGGCCTTTATACATTGGAGTTCAGAAGGATGAGAGGGGATCTCGTCGAAACATATAAGATTCTGATGGGGCAGTACTGGTTAGATGTGATTAGGTTGTTCCCGATGTTGGGGAAGTTGGAGCAGGCTCGAGGGGCTAGATGACCCACTCCTGTTCCTAATTCTTATGTTCTTATGTTCTTATAGCAATTCTGGAAGAATAACACTGAAACGAAATGTGACCTGACACCGAGAAAGAAGTGTTAAGACAGAAGGTTAAATGCTGCATCCATTTCTGCAAAAAATTCCTTTCACAAACATTTCTCTGACCGAAACGGCACAAAACAAAAATGTTCCTTTCAAAGTCATTAAACTCCCGAATTTCCATGTCCCGCGAATCTCCTGAATCAGATGCCTCTAGTTTTGCCGACTCAATCCATGTCCCTTTGCAATGTTCTGCTTCCACCCACACTATGAAATGTGCCACTAACTTATCGAATCATGGAAGGGTTACAGCACGGAAGGCCATTCGGCCCGTCGAGACCGTACCGACTCTCAGCGAGTCCCACTCCCCCGCACTTTCCCCGTAGTCCTGCAATTGATTTTCCTTCAGACACTTATCCAACTCCCATCTGAAAGATACGATTGAGTCCTTCTCCACCGCCCTTTCAAGCCGTGCATCCCAGATCCTAACCACTCGCTCCTGTTCCTATGTGTAAAGTCTGGGAAACACGAGATCAATTCCTGCCACACTCACAGCCTCCCTAAATATAGCACCGTCATTCTATTCTCGTAAAACGAGCTCCTGAAGTATCGGCCAGCTGTGTAGGTTAAAGCTCTGGTTATGTTCCTAGCACTTTGTCAATCGCAGTTTTTCTGTAGTGTAGTGGTTAACACGTTCGCCTAGCACGCGAAAAGTTCCCCGGTTCAAAACCGAGTGGAAACATTTTGAACATTGTTCAATTAAATATTAGAAAAAATGGAATAATTGACATTAATGTTTCAATATTAACAAAGTTGATGTTTGTTTCTGCTGATGTTAATAACCCTTCAACTAGGCTGGAGTTTAATATTTTGATATTTCAAATAAAATTGTTGATATTTGATGTCTCCACGATAAGCGAGACGAATTGATGTCCTGTTTCTGACTGCTCCATTTTGGATCGGGCTGAGAGATCGGCGCCCAGGAGCGTCGTGATCGGGGCTCAGGAGAGGCGAGGGCCCAGGGACAGCATGTTCCAAATGCCAGATGGAGAGTGTCACAGTTAATTCAGAAACTAGGGTCCTGAACTTAAGGACAGGGAACTTTGACGGTATGAGGTGTGAATTGGCGAGAATAGACTGGCCAAGGATACTTAAAGGGTTGACAGTGCAGAGGCAATGGCAAACATTTAAAGATTACATGGGTGAACTTCAGCAATTGTTCATCCCTGTCTGGAGTAAAAACAGAACGGAGAACGTTGCTCAACCGTGGCTAACAAGGGAAATTAAGGACAGTGTTAAAACCAAGGAAGAGACATTTAAATCGGCCAGAAAAAGCAGCAAACATGAGGACTGGGAGAAATTTAGAATTCAACAGAGGAGGGCTAAGGGTTTCATTTGGAGGGGAAGCTTGCTTGGAACATAAAAGCTTCTGTAAATATGTGAAGAGAAAAAGATTAGGGAAGACAAACGTCGGTCCCTTGCATTCGGATTCAGGTGAATTTATAATGGGGAACAAAGAAAAAGCAGACGAATAGTAAAAATACTTCGGTTCTGTCTTCAAGACGGAAGACACGAATAACCTTCCGAATGTACGAGGGGAGCGATGGTCTAGTGAGAAGGAGGAACTGAAGGATATCCTTATTAGGCGGGAAATTGTGTTAGGGAAATTGATGGGATTAAAGGCTGATAAATCCCCGGCGCCTGATAGTCTGCATCCCAGAGTACTTAAGGACGTGGCCCTAGAAATAGTGGATGCATTAGTGGTCTTTTTCCAACATTCTATCGACTCGGGATCAGTTCCTATGGACTGGAGGGTAGCTAATGTAACGCCACTTTTTTAAAAAGGAGGGAGAGAGAAAACGAATAATTGTAGACCAGTTAGCCTTACATCAGTAGTGGGGAAAATGTTGGAATCAATTATTAAGGATGAAACAGCAGGGCATTTGGAAAGCAGTGACAGGATCGGTCCAAGTCAGCATGGATTTATGAAAGGGAAATCATGGTTGACGAATCTTCTGGAATTTTTGAGGATGTAACTGTAAATGTAGATTATTTTATCTCAATCTGGTTCAGCATAATTACTGAAACGAATACCGTTTGTGCTTTAAACAAAGCAAGCTTTTATTTAAAAAGCAAATCCCGATCGGGGACCTTATCAGACAGAAGGAATGCAACTCTGATAGAACGCACCCACTTCCTACGGACAAAGTGACGTTACATTGTAAAGGGACGACGGTTATACATTTTCGGCAAAAGATAACAAGATAGGGCTAGAGTGACATCCTAGTCCAGCTTATCCCTTTTGATCTCTCTTTCCCTTTGTCCACTCATAAGCCGACCTAAGTATGGTCTGATTTTAAACAAATACCTTCTGTTAATGCTTCAGGTTAATAACATGATTTAATAAGACCTTGAGGTTTTTCTGCAAGCTGTGGGTTTAGTTTCAATATGTGTTAGTGTTGTAACATTTCGCTGTATCGAGTCTGAGATGTCATGGCTATTCCACCATGAATTCTTTGTTAGCTTATACTGTCCCTATACAATTCCTACGTTCTCAACTTCAATGTCTCTGTACATTTTTAAACATTCACATTCCCCCCTTTTATCATTCCATGATAACCCTGGTGACTATCCAGGAGTATCGCATTCAGCCGTTCGCCCTCTCTTTCCTGATCCATATTGTTGTTATTGTCGAGTAGTTCTTTACTTTGTTGGATCATAACTCGGGAGCCCTTGACCACAAGAGGATTTGCTAACCTTGCCATCATAAATTTACAACAAAGGTTAAGGCAACCAACAATTAGATAGGATCTCCAAGATCCATCTGATAGCCTATCAAATCAGCTAGATCCTTCTGCTGGTGTGGATAACTTCTTCACCTCCCTTCCTATGTGATCAGCGAGATTGGTTATGTTTTCTAAGCTATCAGGAATGTAAGTGCAACATTCAGACCCTATCAAGGCACACGTTCCCCTTTCTCAGCTAACTGGTAATCGAGGGCCATTCGGTTTTGTAATGCTACGGTCCTTATTGCTACCATTTCAGCTGTGTTGCCCTCCAGAGCTTCAGCAGTATTGTATTGGCCTCCCTTCTCTCATGATAGTTTGGCTCTGAATCCATCTGACAGTCTCAGTTAGGGTTAGTGGAACGGGGCGCAAAGGAATTCCCAATTTTGGAATGTATAAGGAATGTGAACACACCCAGCATCTAGAAAAGTTCCCATTTTGCGCATAAACATAAGACATGTACAAAAAGGTGTTTACATGGAGCTCACGTCTCTGTTTCCCCTCCCATGTGTCGAAACTGTCATATATCAACACTATTATACAGACTGTGGCATACAGACAGTTTCATCTTATGGCTCAGGATTCAGATGAATAGTCCAATTATTTTGCTGATTAAAAGAGTTCAGTTCTCCCGTCTCTCTTCTTCGGTCACCGGCGGTGTAGCTGGCTGTCTATCACTACGGGTAAAAGTTCAAACTGGCCCACGTTCCAATTAGGATGCCAACGGCCTTGTTCAGCTATGGAGAAGAGGAGGTCTGGAACAGAAACATAATTGGAATAACCAGTAAAATAGGTTCGGTAGAGGGTGGTGAGCTCGCAGTGGTGCAGGAGATCCCAGGCACCCCTCCCCTCAACCTTGGCTGCAGTGGCTGTAGTGAGTAACACCTGAAAAGGCCCCTCCCATTGTGGCTTTAATCCCTTCCGAATCCATTCGGGTAAAAGTGGGAAGTCGAGGTGAGCCTCTCGAACCTGGTTGTGAGCTAGTCGCAGAGCCTGAGTCAGAGAAGGAACATAGGTGGGCATCAGTCGAGCTGAGATACCATATCTAGGAACAATTTCCCTCATTAACACCTTAACAACAGTTTGAACCTAATGGTCCAGGGTAGGGTAGGCTTCAATCCATCTGCTAAACACATCTCCTATTACTAACACATATTTGTAACACTGAACTTTTTGCAACTCAATCTAGTCCAACTGAAATATCTCAAAGGGACCAACGGGTGGGGGCGCTTTACCACAATCACAGGGGATTCCCTTCCCTGGATCATGTTGCTGGCAAACCAGGCAATGACGACTGATGTTCTGGGCGAGCGCCTGGAGTCTAGTGTGCCACCAGTAGCCAAAAGTGTATCACTCGTGGTTCTTGCTCCACAATGAGTAGCAAAATGCATACATTCAATAACCCACAGAGCCAACTCGTCAGACATGCAAGTCTGTTCCGCGGGAGTGGTCCAGAGTTTAGAAACATTGTCATAAGTACATGCATAATATTTCCACAACAGTTTATCTTTTTCAGGAGCGTTCTCCTGTGCTTTTATAACATCGTGGATGGTTGGCATTGGTTTTTCCGAGGCTAACTTATCCTGTGCAGGATTTTTAGTCTGACTCATCATTTTGGCCACTGCTATCTGTTGGTCACGAGAGGCCTGTTTAGCCTCTTTGTCAGAACAGTGGTTCCCTATATCAACCGGGGATTTTCCGGTGGTGTGGGCGGTACATTTAACAACGGCAATGTGCTTGGGGAGCATGAGGGCTTGCAACAAATCGAATCATGGGCCACCCCAATGGCATACCGAGAGTAGGTATAGATATTGACTTTGAGGTCCTTGGCCAAGATACAGGCTCGGGTGAGGGCGAATAGTTCAGCTTGTTGGGCAGAAAAGGCGGTTTCAAAAGCGGCAGATTCCAAGACCTGATTCTCCTGGTGTACAATGGCGTTTCCGCAGATTCGTGTACCTTCTGGATTAATAGAAGAACTTCCGTCAACATAAAAAATACAGTCTGGATCTTCAATTGGGACATCAACAAAATCTTCCCTGACTAATGTGGCCTCTTAAATTAAAGATAAACAATCATGACTGGGTTCGTCCTCATCTTGGGGTGGCTCAGTAAGAAAACAGGCCGGATTAATTGGAGTACAGTGCCGAAAGGTTAGTTTAGGATAGCCTGTGATTTTAGTGGGTTCGGTCGGATAGAGGGCCAGTCCACATTGCCCTGCACTGGGATCTCAATCAGATCAATGGGAGTATAACCCACTTGGGAGGGGTCCTCTGCCCACACATGAGGATCCACATAGTCAGGTATGTCAGAGCAAGTATGATGCTGCAGAGTCGTTAAGACCTTCTCGGGGTCCCCGTGGAATTGGACTGTTCGGCCATGTTTTACAATTTGCACATCCCGGCTGGTAGGGTCAGCCTCGTCTATAGCCTGGCGCACCATAACTTCCAAATCTTTAGCGTGGTGGGAAGGTAATACTACACTAGTAATATGTGGTGCCACCGTTGGGGGCTGTCCATTTCCAAAAAATCTGCCTTCCCTTCCGGTCCAGTCACTCTAGCCCTTAATAGAATTTCCTTCACTTCCCCTTCGTGATCCTGATAAAAGTTCTGCAGGTCCTGATTCTTTCCACTGGGATCGTAAGCTAGGGTCACGTGATAGGGTGCCTGCGGCAGGTCAAGAGACCACCACTGAGGTGTTCTAGTGGTATAATACTGCCGCTTAAGGGTTCCCTGTTTTACAATAATCCCATCATCTCCACACTCTAAATGCAACTGCAATTTGCAGAGGAGGTCTCTAGCCATCAAGTTACATTCCAGATTGATTGTGATTGCAAATCGTTGTTCCACCGATTCTTCCTGTTAACCCATTTTAACCGGTTCTGACACCGGGAATGTCGAGACTTGTCCCAGGAATCCTGACAGTCCCTGTGTTTCAGTGAAGGCGGGGAGTTTAAGCTTTGATTGTACAGAAGACATGAAGGCTCCCGTATCTATCAAGAAGGTTTGCCACTCATTCCGAATTTTTAACAATATCATCCGTTCGTCATCCGGGGAGATTCCCTGCGTAGTCAATACGAATCGGGGGATTGTTGGCCAAAGGGGTTGTTCTGGGAGAAGTTAGTGTAAGATCCCCGTCCTCTCCCCCCTTGCCTCCCTCCTCTTCCTTTTTAGTGCTGACGGGAGGGACAATTTCCATTCCAATGTCCTTCTTGCCCACAAATAAAGCATCCATCTCGTCTTTCCCAGCCCCGATCTCTTCCCATACCAGGCCGGGGACAGTAGGGCGGTCCATAATTAGCAGGGCCCGGGCCATTTGGGTGTTTGATATAACCGTATCGCTGTTTATCCACCCAATCCTGCACTCAACACTGCGGTTCCATCTGGTATCCCCTTGGGTCGGGTTTTTGTCCTTCCACCCGAGGCGGCTCTTCCTTTCTAGTCACGTATTCAGTATTGACCCGGGTTGGGGGCGCACCTGCCCCCGTCTCCTTTCTTTTCCTGCCAATAATATTTAACCGCCCTTTCCATCTGGGCTTTACTATTATCTGCCCAATTATTTCTCCGGATAGTGTGAGCAACCGAATAGGGCAGTCACTGAACTAGGATCGCGCAGAATTGAGGAGAATCCTCTCCTGCCCTGACGGCATTATCTCCTGATTGACTTCCGTATATTTCAATAAATCTTTCCATGAATTCATCGGCAGTTTCTTCTCGTTTGGGTTTAGTTTCTAATACAGTGGCCATACTGATGGGCTTCTGAAGGGTCGTGGTGAGAGCATTAAAGATAGCGTTTAGGCGATCCTGGACATCGTTAGGGTGAGCAACCACCAATGCACCATGAGTAGCACACCTCGGTGAGTTAGAAATCGGGCATGCTCAGTTGGGCTCAGGGTTTGCTTTACCAGGGCCCACAGGTCCCTTGATTCTGCATTATATCCATGCATGTCGAGGTCACTCCGTGAAATCGGAGGTCAGGGTTAAGTTGGGTTTGTGGATTTCTTTCAGCTTATTAATCTTAGCCTTTTAACTCTTCAATTTGTTTCGTTTTAGCATCTATTTCTTTATTGTATCAGGCAAGTATTATTACATAAGCTAGTTCTGTTTTTATTTTTATTCTGACTATCGCACCATTCCTCTGTTCGGTGAGTCTTTTTTCTATTAAGAAATCCAAATTGATAATGTTCAGTATGAAACGGCTGTCAATGGAAAGGGTTAACTCCTTTACAGGTTTGTAATAAGACCTGATGTCATTACGTGACTTCACGTAACCATCTGAAAAAAAAATCTTTTCATCAGGAAAGGCAGCATTTGATTAAACTCCAATATTTTTTAACTTCTTATTCAAGTACTTGCCAAAGATATATTTTTTTAATTGATTTAAAACGAGACCACACATTTGGTTACTGAAATTCAATTTTGTCATCAGCCTCGGTCAATGCAAAGCCAAACATTTTAACTAGTAGTCTATCGATACCTTTCTCAGAGGTCCCAGTGGAACTCGGAGTACGTTTCTCGTTCGTGCACTCTTTCTTTAAGACGTCTACGGTTTTTAATATTTCCTCCTTCTGTCAATGAAAGCTCTAATTTAATGGAGTTTTTCTGCCAACTGGACAGGAGTGATTTTTTTTTTTAGACTGCAGTGGAATTTTTCTCATAATTTAAAATCTCTGAACATTTTTTTTTCTTTCAGCACCTATTTAGTCGGTTCCTTTTTTTTTGTCTTTTTCATAACTAGAGAGAAGTCTGGCACGTAGGCTGTGGACTGCTTTTCGTTATCTCAATTGTTCCAGCCTCAAGGTCGTGTTATTTATCATCATATTTTTTTTGAATCCTTTTGAATACATCTCAGTTGTTTTGCTGTGCCTTCTCTGAATGTTTTCTTTCGACAAGTAAGTGAGCATGTCAAATCCTTTTTTAACCACCGGGACCATGTATTTTTTTCTTTTTTTTTTCTCAACAAACCTATCCTTTGTGCATTTCCTGGCTCCGTAACTTCTCATCCGAATATACGTAATTCAATAAGGTTCACACTCTTAAACTTCCCACATACAGGACAACACTACGAAGGGTTAAAAATAACTTTCATTCTGTTTGAAAAAGTAGGTGGAGCTAAAACAAACCACAACTCCCCGGCTTTTTTTTTTAAGTAAAAATCACACAAGCATTTCTCATTTAAACAGACGTTCACAAGAGTCTCTATTCTTTCCTATTAATATTTGGCTCATGATTGATCATCTATCCATATCTAGCTTTAACTATCCCTACTTTCCGTGTCGCCGCACGGATCTACTCTTTCCAATTCGCCACTTGGTTTGCTTCACCACGCAAGACTTACCTATTCAAACCTATCTTTCCAAGTCGTCGCTTGGTTTGCGTCACCGCCAATACTTACCTATTCTAAACTATCTTTTCAAGTCGCCGCTTGGTTTGCATCAACGCGCAATACTTTCCGATTCTAACTTATCTTTCCAAGTCGCTGCTTGGTTTGCGTCACCGCACAATTTCCCTATATCTATCCCTATTCAAAGTTTGAAAGGTATTCACCAGATTGTCCTGGATCTCGTTTAGACACTACCTGAGGACCAGCGAGTTGGCTAAACTTTCCTCAGACTTTTGAAACCGGGGGAAATTGGAGCAGTATTGAAATCATACTCACTCCAGTGGCCACTTTCCCATCGTCTCGTCCAAGGCAAGTCTGGCTCTTAATTTGCAAGTTTTCGGCAGTCGTCCGTTGAGATCCCACTTCTGACACCAAATGTAAATGCAGATTATTTTCTCTCAATCTGGTTCAGCAAAATTACTGAAACGAATACCGTTTGTGCTTTAAACAAAGCAAGCTTTTATTTAAAAAGCAAATCCCGATCGGGGACCTTATCAGACAGAAGGAATGCAACTCTGATAGAACGCACCCACTTCCTACGGACAAAGTGACGTTACATTGTAAAGGGACGACGGTTAGACATTTTCGGCAAAAGATAACAAGATAGGACGAGAGTGATATCCTAGTTCAGCCTATCCTTTTTGATCCCTCTTTCCCTTTGTCCACTCATAAGCCGACCTAAGTATGGTCTGATTTTAAACAAAGACCTTCTGTCAATGTTTCAGGTTAATAACATGATTTAATAAGACCTTGAGGTTTTTTCTGCAAACTGTGGGTTTTGTTTCAATATGTGTTAGTGTTGTAACATTTTGCAGTCTCGAGTCTGAGATGTCATGGCTATTCCTCCATGAATTCTTTGTTAGCTTATACTGTCCCTATACAATTCCCACGTTCTCAACTTCAATGTCTCTATACATTTTTAAACATTCACATTATCAAATCAAAGACCAATACGTGTAAGGTGGCCAAGGTTAGTGGGAAACTAGAGGATTGGGAAAAATTTAAGCAACAGCAAAGAATGACTAAAAAAGCAATAAAGAAAGGGAAGATAGATTACGAAGGTAAACTTACGCAAAACATAAAAACAGATAGTAAAAGTTTTTACAGATATATAAAACGGAAAAGAGTGACTAAAGTAAATGTTGGTCCCTTAGAAGATGAAAAGGGGGATTTAATAATGGGAAATGTGGAAATGTCTGAGACCTTAAACAATTATTTTGCTTCCGTCTTCACTGTGGAAGACACAAAAACAATGCCAAAATTTGCAGGCCACAGAAATGTGGGAAGGGAGGACCTTGAGACAATCACTATCACTAGGGGGTAGTGCTGGACAGGCTAATGGGACTTAAGGTAGACAAGTCCCCTGTTCCTGATGAAATACATCCCAGGGTATTAAAAGAGATGGCGGAATTTATAGCAGATGCATTCGTTATAATCTACCAAAATTATCTGGACTCTGGGGAGGTACCAGCGGATTGGAAAACAGCTAATGTAACGCCTAAGTTTAGAAAAGGGGGCAGGCAAAAGGCAGGTAAATATAGGCCGGTTAGTTTAACATCTGTAGTGGGGAAATTGCATGAAACTATCATTAAGGAAAAAATAGCGGGACATCTAGATAGGAATAGTGCAATCAAGCAGACGCAGCATGGAGTCATGAAGGCGAAATCATGTTTAACTACCTTACTGGAATTCTTTGAGGATATAACGAGCATGGTGGATTGAGGTGTACCGATGGATGTGGTGTATTTAGATTTCCGAAAAGCATTCGATAAGGAGCCACAGAAAAGGTTACTGCAGAAGATAAAGGTATGCGGAGTCAGTGGAAATGTATTCGCATGGATAGAGAATTGGCTGGCTAACAGAAAGCAGAGAGTCGGGATAAATGGGTGCTTTTCCGGTTGGAAATCAGTGGTTAGTCGTGTGCCACTGGGATCAGTGCTGGGACCACAACTGTTTACAATATACATAGATGAACTAGAAGAGGGGACAGAGTGTAATGCAACAAAATTTGCAGATGACACAAAGATTAGTGGGAAAGCGGGTTGTGTAGAAGACTCAGAGAGGCTACAAGGAGATTTCGATCGGTTCAGCGAATGGGCTAAGTTTTAGCAGATGGAATACAATGTCGGAAATTGTAAGATCATCCACCTTGGGAAAAAAAACAGTAAAAGGGAATATTATTTGAATGGGGAGAAATTACATCATGCTGTGGTGCGGAGGGACCTGGGGGTCCTTGTGCATGAATCCCAAAAGGTTAGTTTGCAGGTGCAGCAGGTAATCAGGAAGGCGAATGGAATGTTGGCCTTCATTGTGAGAGGGATGGAGTGCATAAGCAGGGTGGTCTTGCTGCAACTGTATAAATTATGGGTAAGGCCGCACCTGGAGTACTGCGTGCAGTTTTGGTCACCTTACTTAAGGAAGGATGTACTAGTTTTTGAAGGGGTACAGAGACGATTCACTCGGCTGATTCCAGAAATGAGGGGCTTACCTTATGATGATAGATTGAGTAGACTGGGTCTTTACTCGTTGGAGTTCAGAAGGATGAGTGGTGGTCTTATAGAAACATTTAAAATCATGAAAGGGATAGACAAGATAGAGGCAGAAAGGTTGTCTCCATTGGTAGGGGAGACTAGAACTAGGGGGCACAGCCTCAAAAAACAGGGGAGCCAATTTAAAAGAGAGTTGAGAAGGAATTTCTTCTCCCAGAGGGTTGTGAATCTGTGGAATTATCTGCCCAGGGGAGCAGATGAGGCAAAGCTCATTGAATGTTTTCAAGGCAAAGATAGATAGATTTTTAACCAATAAGGGAATTAAGGGTTACGGGAGAGGGCGGCTCAGTGGAGATGAGTCCACGACCAGATCAACCATGATCTTATTTAATGGCGGAGCAGGCTCGAGGGGCTAGATGGCCTACTCCTGTTCCTAATTCTTATATTCTTATGTTCTTATGTCTCAGTGTTGACAGGGGTCCCCAGGGGTGTTTCAGTATTTACAGGAACCCCAGCTAGCGTGTCAGTGTTTACAGGGGGTCCCTGGGAGTTGTCAATATTTATTGAGAGTTGCCGGGAGTGTGTCAGCATGTACGGGGGTTTCTGTATTTACAGGAAGCCCACGGGAGTGTGTCAGTGTTTACAGGGAGTCACCGGGAGTGAGTCAGTATTTACAGCGGTCCCCGGTAGTGACTCAGTATTTATAAGGAGTCCCTGTGACTGTGTCAGTATTTGCAGGGGTTTCCGGGAGTGTGGCAGTATTTATAGCGGATCCGCGGGGAATATGTCAGTGTGTACAGGGCTGTCCTCAGGAGTATGTCTGTATTTACAGGGGATACCCAGGGAATGTGTCAGTGTCAACAGGGGTTGCCCCAGAAAATGTGTCAGTGTCTACAGGGTTTGTCCTAGGGAGTATGTCTGTATTTACATGGTCTCCCCGGGTGTGTGTCAGTATTTAGAGGGCGTCCCTGGGTGTGTGTCGATTTTTACAGCGAGTCCCCGAAGAGTGTGTCGGTATTCATTGAGGGTTCCCATGAGTGAGTCAGTAATTAACAGGGGATATCCCGGAGTGTCTGAATGTTGACAGGGGGTCCCCAGAGGTGTGTGAGTATTTACAGGGACCCCCGCAAGTGTGTCGGTGTTTACAGCGGGTCGCTGGGTGTGTGTCAATATTTATCGGGTGTCCCTGGGAATGTGTCAGTTTTTACAGGGGTCCCCGGGAGTATGTCAGCATGTACGCGGGTGTCTGCATTTACAGGGGATCCCCGGGAGTTTGTCTGTATTTACAGGGGGTCCCCGGGAGTATGTCGGTTTTTACTGTTAGTTCCCGGGAGTATGTCAGTGTTTACAGGGGTTCCACGGGTGTGTGTCAGTGTTTATCGGGGTTTCTCAGGAGTGTGTCAGTATTTACAAGTGGTCCCTGTGAGTGTGTCAGTATTTACCTGGGTCCCCGGAAGTGTGGCACTATGTTGGATCGCCGGGGAATATATCAGTGTGTACAAGGGGTGTTGCCAGGAGTGTGTCAGTATTTACAAGGGATCCCCAGGAGTTTGTCTATATTTACAGGGGGTCTCCAAAGGTGTGTCGGTGTTTACAGCGGGGCCCGGGAGAGTGTTGATATTCATAGAATGTTGCAGTGAGTGAGTCAGTACTTAGCAGGGGTTCCCCAGGAGTTTCTCAGTCCTGACAGGGAGTCACCAGGGGTGTTTCAGTATTTACCGGGAGTTTATCTGTATTTACAGGGGTTCCCGGGAGTGTCTCAGTATTCACAAGGGGTCCTAGTGACTGTATCAGCATTTACGGGAGTCCCCGGGAGTGTTCCAGTATTTATAGAGGATCCCCGGGGATTATGTCTGTATGTACAGAAGCTGCCCCCAGGAGTGTGTCTGTATTTACAGGGGATCCACAAGGAATGTGTCAGTGTCTACAGGAGGTTTCCCAGGGAGTGTGTCAGTATTTACAGCGGGTCCTCGGGATTGTGTCGGTTTTTACTGGGAGTTTCCGGGAGTCTGTCAGTGTTTACAGGGGCTCCTCGGGAGTGTGTCAGTACTTACAGTGGATTCCCGGGTGTGTGTCAGTGTTTACAACGGGTATCCAGGAGTGTGTCAGTAATAACAGGGTGTCGACAGGAGTGTGCCTGTATTTACAAGGTCCCCCGATAGTGTGTCAGTATTTACAAGTAGCCGCCAGATTTGTGTCAGTATTTACAGGTGATCCCCAGGAGTGTGTCTATACATATAGGGGGTCCTCGGGTGTGTGTCAGTGTTTACAGGGGGTCCCCAGATGTGTGTCCGTATTTACAAGGACCCCTGATGGTGCGTCTGTATTTACAGGGGTCCCCAATAGTGTGTCAGTGTTTACAGGGGGTCCCTGGGGGTTTGTCGGTGTTTAAAAGGGGTCCCGGAGAGTGTGGCAGTATTTACAAGGGTCCCTGAAACAGTATCGATATTTACATGGGGTCCCTGGGAGTGTGTCAGTTTTTACAGGGTGTTCCGGGGAGTGGGCAAGTAGCACAGGGAGTCCCCAGGAGTGTGTCAGTATTTCCAGGGAATTCCCGTGGAGTGTGTCAGTATTTACATGGAGTCCCCGAGGAGTGTGTCGGTATTTACTTACTTGGTGACTGAGGTGAACTCGCCCCAGATGTTGGTGGACCCCTCTGCTGGCTGTGAGCCCGGGCTGGGCCCAATGACACGGGAGTGACATCTCGCCTGACATCTATAAAAGATCGGATAGAGACTGGTGTCACTGAGGAGTCAGCAATAAATGTCTTCTTTTAACTAACCCTCGGTGTTCTCCAATAATGTCCCAAGATCTCCTCCTTTTCGAGGCAATGACACCCACACTATGATGTAAGATTTTGCTTACAAGCTATTCGCCTGTGAAGGGCTTCACTACCAACCCTAAACATTGCCTCTCCCATGCACAGGCTCTAGGCACACACTCCATACATGCTTACCCGCTTCACAAGGGTCACAGAATCGTGGAAATTTACAACACAGAAGGAATTCATTTCGGCCCATCGTGTCCACGCCAGCAGACAAAGCGCTATCCAGCTAAATCACATGTTTCAGCCCTTGGTCCGTAGCCCCGTAGGTTACAGAACTTCAGGTGCACATCCAAACACTTTTTAAATGTGGTGAGGATTTCTGCCTCTACCACCCTTTTAGGCAGTGAGTTGCAGACCCCCACAACTCTCAAATTACCCCTCATATCCCCTTACCAATTACTTTAAATCTATGCCGAATGTTATTGACCCTCTCCTGAGGGAAATAGGTCCGTCCTATGCACTCTATCTAAGCCCCTCTTAATTTTATACATCTCACAAAAGTCTCCCCTCAGCCTCCTCTGTTCCAAAGAAAACAAAACCAGCCTATCCAGTCTTTCTTCATAGCTATAATTCTGCAATCCAGGGCAACATCCTCATAAATCTCCTCTGTACCCTCTCTAGTGCAAGCACATCTTCCCTGTAATGTGGTGACCAGAACTGATCGCAGTATTCTAGCTGTGGCCCAGCAAGTGTTTTATACATTTAAGCATAACCTCCCTGCTGTTGAATTCTTGAGCCGTTGGATAGCGAGTAGGAGCAGCGTACTCGGCTGATTTGCACATCCCACCCCCGGGACATCAAGCTCCAATCATGTCCCTATTCCTGCACACCGGCCGAGATCAGGTTAACTCAGATGGGGCCAGGGATGGAGACTGGGCCTTCCCTGCGAGCGCTGTGTGGACAGGTCCCACGTGTATCTCCTCCTCCCCCTCCACTTGTTGGGCTGGGGGCGGGTGGGTTGGGGTCAGGGTGACCCGAACGGGCAAACCGTTTGACAAGGAGTTTGGGGTGGTGACATTCCTACCGGGCGGAGGCAGGCGTGGGACGGGACCTCGGTCATTCCTGTAGCCTACGGCCTCGATCTGTCGCACTTTTTAATGTTCTGAAATGCTAGCATAGAAAGATCCCGCAATCAGAGCGCGTACTCAGCTCCATTTACTCGCCCTCCTGTAACATTTCACAGAAACAGGCCATTCGGCTCAACCGGTCTCTGCTAATTGCAGCCTTCTCCCCTTAACCAAGAACAGACCAGGGATGAATCTGTGAGGCCTCCCCAGGTCGGTCAGCTCCATGCAATACGGGCTGGAGAGGGGGGGAACTGCCTCTCTAACCCCTCCCACTCTATCTCCCTCCTCCTCTATATCACTCCCGCTGCAACCCCACCCCCTCTCCCTGTAACCTCGCCTCGTCTATCCTCCCCTGTAATCACTCCCACTGTAACCCCTCCCCTTCTATCCCCGCCCCGTGTAACCGTGGCCCTCTATCTCGCTCCCGCTGTCAGCACTTCTCCTCTATCCCTCTCCCCATAAACCCGTCCCCTCTATCACCCTCCCATTTAACCCCTTCCCCTCTATCCCCGGACATCCCTCTCCCCATGAACCCTTCCCCTCTATCCCCCTCCCCGTAACCTCTTCCCCTCTACCCCCTCCCCCTGTAATCCCTTCCCCTCTATCCCCTCCCACTGTAACCCCTTCCCCTCTATCCCCTCCCCCCGTAAACCCTTCCCCTCTATCCCCCTCCCCCTAACCCCTTCCCCTCTATCCCCCTCCCCGTAAACCCGTCCGCTCTATCCCCCTCCCCTGTAAACCCTTCCCCTCTATCCCCCTCCCCCTAACCCTTTCCCCTCTATCCCCCTTCCCCTGTAACCGCTCCCCCTCTATCCCCTCCGCCTGTAAGCCCTCAAACTCTGTTACTGCTTCCGCTGTAACCCCGCCTCCTCTATCACCCTCCCACTGCAATCCCTCCCCCTGTAATTATTCCCCCTCTATCCCCCTTACCCTGTAACCCCTCCCCTCCCCCTGTAACCACTCCCCCTCTATTATCTTACTGTAACCTCTTCCCCTCTATCCCTCCACCCACCCCTGACAAATCTTTTAGAATTTTTTGAGGATGTAACTAGTGGAGTGGACAAGGAGGAGTCAGTGGATGTGGTGTATTTGGACTTTCAAAGGGATTTTGAGAAGGTGCCACTTGAGAGATTAATGTGCAAAATTAAAGCACATGGTATTCGGGGTAATGTACTGACGTGGATAGAGAACTTGTTGCCAAACAGGAAGCAAAGAGTAGGAATAAACGGGTCCTTTTCAGAATGGCAGGCAGTGACTGGTGGGGTACCGCAAGGTTCAGCGCTGGGACCCCAGCTATTTACAATATACATTAATGATTTAAACAAAGGAATTCAATGTAATATTTCCAAGTTTGTAGATGACAATACGCTGGGTGGCAGTGTGAGCTATGAAGCGGATGCTATGAGGCTGCAGGGTGAGTTGGACAGGTTAGGTGAGTGGGAAAATGCCTGGCAGATGCAGTATAA
Organism: Pristiophorus japonicus; assembly: GCF_044704955.1. Classification (NCBI taxonomy): domain Eukaryota; kingdom Metazoa; phylum Chordata; class Chondrichthyes; family Pristiophoridae; genus Pristiophorus; species Pristiophorus japonicus. Next base: position 2,462,855 of record NC_092001.1, read on the forward strand.
TGTCGATAAATGTGAGGTTATCCCCTTTGGTGGTAAAAACAGGAAGGCAGATTATCTGACAGATTTAGAAAAGGGGAGGTGCAACGAGACCTGGGTGTCATGGTACATCAGTCATTGAAGTTTGGCATGCAGGTACAGCATGCAGTGAAGAAAGCAAATGGCAAGTTGGCCTTCATAGCGAAGGGATTTCAGTATAGGAGCAGTGAGGTCTTAATGCAGTTGTGCAGGACCTTGGTGAGGCCTCACCTGAAATATTGTGTGCAGTTTTGGTCTCCTAATCTGAGGAAGGACGTGATTGCTATTGAGGGAGTGCAGCGAAGGTTCACCAGACTGATTCCCGGGATGGCAGGACTGACAAATGAGGAGAGACTGGATCGATTGGGCCTTTATACACTGGAGTTTAGAAGGATGAGGGGATCTCATAGAAACATATAAAATTCTGACGGGATTGGACAGGTTATATGCACGAAGAATGTGCCCGATTTTGGGGGAAGTCCAGAACCAGGGGACACAGTCTAAGGATAAGGGGTAGGCCATTTAGGACTGAGATGAGGAGAAACTTCTTCACTCATAGGTGTTAACCTGTGGAATTTCCTGCCGCAGAGTGTTGTTGAGGCCAGTTCATTGTATATATTCAAGGGGGAGTTAGATATGGCCCTTGCGGCTAAAGGGTTCAAGGGGTATGGAGGGAAAGCAGGAAAGGGATACTGAGGTGAATGATCAGCCATGATCTTATTGAATGGCGGTGCAGGCTCGAAGGGCCGAATGGCCTATTCCTGCACCTATTGTCGAGGTTACTGCTGTGAGGTGATGATCCGCCTGTTGCCCAGGTTACTGTGTCTCGCGGGCACTGGGACCCTGATGTCCCGCCCATTCATTGTACCTGGCCAAGGCGGACGCGCATGCGCCGTGACCCCGCCCTGCCGAAGATGGCGGCTAGAGACCCCGCTGAACCGGGTGTGTCACCGCGGAGCAACCACGGGGTCTGCGGGCTCTTATTCTGCGCCTGAGACCAACACCGGGTGTTTATGATGCTCGCCGGCCCACCCGTGGGTCCATCTCCTCCCCCGCGGCCACCATCTCCTAGCGCCTACCCGAAGCGTCTGTTCCACCAACATCCGGCTGCTTTGGCCACGCATGCTCAGTGAGGGAGATCCGGGCTCAGCCCCGCCCACTGGGGGACCGCAAGCCCCGCCCCTCTCACACTCCGATTTATTGGAGGACCAACCGTCCTCCAGTCCCGCCCCCCCCAGGTCTTCCTATTGGTCCGGAGCTGCCGTCAATCTCCCCGGCATTGTGAGCTGAGCATGCGCAGAGTGAGCACTGGAGACACATGCATGCTGAGCCGAGCTCAGGCCGGAGCCGGATTCTGCACCGGGTGAGAATCAGCGGGGCACAGATAAGCCATCGATCGGTAACTGGGCGGGGAGGCTTCATAAGCATTTGGTGTAGGCCGCAAGCCCCGAGTAATTACCCGAAACTCCCGCGTTTGCAGCGACGGGCTTTTTCTCCCGGTAACAGGCCCAGATTAACCGCCATCTTTGTGCAGGAAGGTGGGAACGTTCAAATTGCGGCCTGTTCGCTTCGTGGCATAACAGCGCATGCGCAGCCATCTTGGTACAGAGTGGGCGGGGCTACAGTCTGTTCCCAACCGGGTCCCAGTGTCCGGGAGTGAAATCATCGCCTCATTTGTTTTATCCCCACTCTCCACCCATCGTATTTCTCACCTTCTCTCCTGAAGGTGTTGGTAAGTGCACAGCTTACGGTTTACATCCCACACAATTCTAACAGAAGAGCCAGCCGCAGAGCTGGGCCCCGTTCAACAGTCCTAGGGTTAAAATCTGCACGTATATTCCCAGGGTTAGAATCCCCATGTACAGTCCCAGGGTTAGAATCCCCATGTACAGTCCCAGGGATAGATTCCCCATGTACAGTCCCAGGGATAGAATCCCCATGTACAGTCCCAGGGATAGAATCCCCATATACAGTCCCAGTGTTAGAATCCCCGTGTACAGTCTCGGGGATATAATCCCCATGTACAGTCCCAGGGATAGATTACCATGTACAGTCCCAGGTTTAGAATCCCCATGTATAGTCCCAGGGATAGAAACCCCATTTACAGTCCCAGGGTTGGAATACCCATGTACAGTCCCAGGGATAGAATCCCCATGTATAGTCCCAGAGTTAGAATCCCCATGTACAGTCCCAGGGATAGAATCCCCATGTACAGTCCCAGGATTAGAATCCCCATGTACAGTCCCAGGTTTGGAATCCAGTGCACGTAAGTGGAATTTCAGGCTCGGTGTTACAAGTTTCATCGGTTAAAGGCTGGAGAGATGAATAATTCACTGACATGCCCTTTTAAATTTATGTGGTCAAGTATTCAAATTCCCGGTAACTCTAATCCTGGATTTGAAGGAGAGGAGAGCTGTGTTTAAATCAAATAATCTCTTTGGAAATTCTCTGAGAGAAGGATCTGGTCAGCTTGAAACTGAAAGTTACAAATTTACAATTGGTAGTTTTTGACCAATATCGACTCCCACAGGGAGGAATAATTCTGTAATAAGGAAGGAACCGGGCATGATTTGAAATGTTTTAACAAAGGATTCGAGGGACTCTTGCATTTTGGATCTTTATTTTGTCCACTCGAGGAGTTAGATAACAGACTTTCTCCTTTAAATTTAGAGCTGGAACATTAGGCCATGATCTGTTTACTTGTTCATCTTCTGTTCAATACATTTGCTGAGTAAATTGAAAACCAGATTTGCAGGCGTGATGCTCTATTCGCACATTGAAGGTGAGAGAGATCCTGTGGGGCACACGTTAAGTTCAGTCGCTGAAAGCAATTAACAGAGTGGGTTAAATGATCCCGGGCGTGTGAACAAACGAGAATTGTCTGTTGTGAATTTTTATCCTGTACTTACAGTGATGACTTATGTAAACTCCGTTTGCAGGGTATTAGAAGGGGAGGATTTGCAGACGGGAAACTCAAACCAAACATCACATCAAGATCTGACAGAGTCACTCGAGTCATCAGGATCTGAATATCATCGGATCTGGAAAGTGGAAGGAGAAATGTTTGTTTGTTCTGTCTGTGGGAAACGATTTCAAACATCAGTGTGACTGGAAAAGCACCGAGACACACACACCCGAGTAAGAGTGTTCCAGTGCACTGACTGTGGAAAGAGCTTTAACCAGTTACACAGCCTGAAAAAACATTGCACAGCGGAGAGATACCATACATGTGTTCTGGTGTGGATGAGGCTTCAACTGATCATCCAACCTGGACAAACACATGGACACCCACACCATGGAGAAACCGTGGAAATGTGAGGACTGTGGTAAGCGATTCAATTACCCGTCCCAGCTGGAAACTCATCGACGATTTCACATTGCGGAGAGTGGCCATTCAGCTGCTCTGTGTGTGAGAAGGGATTTGCTCAGTTATCCAACCTGCTGACACAAAAACTAGTTCACACTGGGGAGAGGCCGTTCACCTGCTCCGTTTGTGGGAAGGGATTCACTCAGGCAGCTTCCCTGCTGAATTACCAGCGAGTTCACACTGGGGAGAGGCCATTCACCTGCTCCATATGTGGGAAGGGATCTGCTCAGTCAGCTTCCCTGCTGAATCACCAGCGAGTTCATACTGGGGAGAGGCCGTTCACCTGCTCTGTCTGTGGGAGGGATTCACTCAGTCATCTGGCCTGTTCGCACACAACAAGCGAGATCACATTGAGGAGACGCCGTTCACTTGCTCTGTGTGTGAGAAGGGATTCACTCGGTTATCCAACCTGCTGACACACAAACGAGTTCACAGTGAGGAGAGGTCGTTCCCTTGCTCTGAATGTGGGAAGTGATTAGTTTTGTCATCCACCCTTCTGAAACACCAGCGAGTTCACACTGGAGAGAGGCCGTTCAGCTGCTCTGTCTGTGGGAAGAGATTCACTCAGTTATCCAACCTCCAGACACACCAGCGAGTTCACACTGGGTAGAGGCCGTTCACTTGCACCAAATGTGGGAAGAGATTCACTCAGTCATCCCACCTGCTGGTACACAACAAACGAGTTCACATGAAGGAGAGACCGTTCCCTTGCTCCATTTGTTGGAAGGCATTCACTGTTTCATCCGACCTCCTGAAACACCAACAAGTTCACAACTGACTGCAGGGGTTGGATTCTGCTGTTAATTACACCCAAGGCAGAACTATGTTAATTCTGAAAGTTGGGATTTGTTTCTGCCTATAACTGGGCTATAGTTTGATACTCTGTATAAATGTGAAATAAATCAATCAGCTTTATTTTAAACACCGTGTGCCTCGTCCTTGATATCTCAATGACGAACCAAGCTGATTGAGGACTTGTTACGAACTAGAACATAGAACATAGAACATAGAACTGGGTGGAATCCATTTAGTACAGAGTTACCACAACTATTTAAAAGCTGAATCTACAAAATGTCCAATTCTGACATTCAATTTCAAATTATGGGAAATATTCTGATAATCTGTTATTGTCACGGGGCAAAGCAGCATTGTTACTTTAACATCAGTTCAACTCAATGGGCAATACGATCTCCAAAGGGAAAGGCCTCATTAAGCTGACGGTGTCGGCAGTTCTGCAGCTCCTTTCTCACTGTGAGTTAATTCTTTATTTCTTCATTCATCCTCGGAATGTGGGCGAGCCAGGTCGGCATTTATTGCCCATCCTTAATTGCCCCTTTAGAAGGTGGTGGTGAGCCGCTGCCTTATTGAACCATGCTGCAGTCTATGTGTTGAGGTCAGGATGGTGTGTGACTTGGAGGGGAACTTGGATGTGCTGGTCTTTCCATGAACTTGCTGTCCTTGTCCTTCTACACGGTGGAGATTGTGGGTTTAGAAGATGCAGTCGCAGAAGCATTGTTGACTTGCTGTTGCAGATGGTGACACAGTGGTCCTCATGTTTTTAATCTAAGACAGGCCTCAGCCCAGTAATTTGTTCCCAATCTTGATGCAGTGGTTCAAGAGAAGACAGGTATCTGGAGCAGTATCGAGAGGTGCTGGGTATCGGGGGCAGTATCGGGGATGGGTGGGACAGTAAGCTGTGAGGAGAATACAAAGCATCTGCAAAGGGATATGGTCAGGTTAAGAAAGTGGGCAATAAGATGGCAGATGGAGCATCACGTGGGGAACTGTGAGGTTATTCACTTTAGTCGGAAGGACAGAAAAACAGAATGTTTTAAGTTGTGAGAAAATGTTAAATGTTGGGTGTTCCGAGAGGCTTGGGTATCCTCGTACAGGAAACACACAGTTGGCATGCAGGTACAGCAAGCAATTAGGAAGGTGAATGGCATGTTTGCCTTTATTGCAAGAGGTTTGGATGACAACAGTGAGAACGTCTTACTACAATTGTACAGGGCTTTGGTGAGACCACAGAGGCGGTCCAATGAAGGTTCACGAGATTGATCCCTGGGATGAGAGGGTTGTTCTATGAGGAGAGATTGAGTAGATTATACTCTCTGGAGTTTAGAAGAATGAGAGGGTATCTCATAGAAAAATATAAGATTCTGAGGGGGATTGACAGGGTAGATGCTGAGAGGTTGCTTCCCCTGGCTGGAGAATCCAGAAATAGGGGGCATAGTGTCAGGATAAGGGGTATGCCTTTTCAGACAAAGTTGAGGAGGAATGTCTTCACTCAGAGGGTTGTGAATCTTGGGAATTGTCTACCTAAAAGGACTGTGGATGCTGAGTCATTGAGTGTAACTAAAGTTAAGCTAGATAGATTTATGGACTCCAGGGGAATCACGGGACTATGGGGAACAGGCCTGAAAATAGAATTCAGGTCGATGATAAGCCATGATCTTATGGAGTGACAGAGCAGGCTCCAAGTGCTGTATGGTTTACCCCTGCTTCCAATTCTTATGCTTTTATGTTCTTTACTAGTTTCCAGAGATGAAGGGTGTGTAACCCGAGGACAAAGTTTTAACTAGCGAAAGAATCAGAGGCGAAATGAGGAAAGAAAGTACGCAGTGAGCTGTTATGATCTGGAATACACGGCCTGAAAGGGTGCCAGGAGCGATTCAGTAATAAGGTTCTAAAGGGAATTGAGTAAATACTTGAATTGTAAAAAATGCAGGGATATTGCGAAAGAGTAGAGGGAATGGGACTAATTGGGATATTGGAAAGGAGCCGGGGGAATAGGATTGATTAGGATATTGGGAAGGAGCAGGTGGAGTGGGACTGATTGGGATATTGGGAAGGAGCAGGTGAAGTGGGATAATTGGATAGATCTTTCACATGAGTGCTGGCACTGGCACCAGTGGGCTGGATGTACACGATCTGAAATGTATCATTCTTCGACTCTGTGATTCAGTAACTACATCATGTCTCTGTTCATATTACACTACACCCTGTGTCTGTTTATATTACACTGGACCCTGTCTGTGTTTATATTACACTGGGCCCTGTCTCTGTTTATATTAAATTAGGCCCTGTCTGTTTATATTACACTAGACCCTGAGTCTGTTTATATTACACTAGGCCCTGTCTGTGTTTACATCACACGAGACCCTGTGTCTGTTTATATTACATTGGGCCCTGTCTCTGTTTATATTAAACTAGGCCCTGTCTGTTTATATTACACTAGACCCTGTCACTGTTTATATTACACTAGGCTCTGTCTCTGTTTATATTACACTAGTCCCTGTCTCTGTTTATATTAGACTAGACCCTGTCTCTGTTTATATTACACTAGGCTCTGTCTCTGTTTTAATTACACTCGACCCTGTCTCTCTTTATCATACACTAGACCCTGTCTCTGTTTATATTACACTAGACCCTGCCTCTGTATATATTACACTAGGCCCTGTCTCTGTTTATATTACACAAGACCCTGTCCCTTTTTATATTACACTAGACCCTGCCTCTGTTTATATTACACAAGACCCTGTCTCTGTTTATATTACACGAGACCCTGTCTCTATTTTATTACACGAGACCCTGTCTCGGTTAATATTGCACCCCACTCTGTCTATGTATTACACTAGATCCTGTATCTGTTTACATCACTCTGCGCCCTGTATCAGTTATTACTGCACTAGACCCTGGCTCTGTTTATATGACACGAGCCCCTAACCCATTTAATTGACACGATTGCATTTCTCATTTTATATTACAATAGAACCAGTCTCAGCTAAAATTGAACCAGACCTTGCGTCTGTAACACAGAGAGACAGATGATAGATAGAGGAATAGATAAATATTGATAATCGTAAAGATATGTATTTGCATGTGTGAGAGGATGCAATCATTTTGTTTTTTTTACTTTGAAGCAGGTTAATTCTTGTTAATAGCTATCAGCAGCTGTTGGCAATCTCCTATTGATCTGGTATTTTGAGGTTAATATTTGTGTTGAGAGGATGGGGTGAATGTTGTAACAATCTCCCAGAGGTGGACTGGGATTGAGGGACAGGAGTGAAGGGGAGCAATTCAATTTGCACTACTTAGTGGCACTCTGTGTGTTAAAGGTTACTAATTCACACTGTGTCCTGTGACAAATGCTCACAGATTTTAAAGCTAAGGATTGTTTTTCCTGCAGTGTTTTCCATTGAGCTTTGCCTGGCCCACTGATTGGGTCAGACAGAGCCTGGAACCGGGACCTCACAGCACCGCCGGATGGGAAGCCGCAGGGTCCTAATGTCCGCCGGGTTCAGTAACTCTCATCTGGTTGAGAGGAACAACGGGAAAAAAAAATCACACACCTCACTCTATATATGTGGGGTGTGTGGGTGTACAAAGTACATCATTTTTAATGTTTGCAAGTGCATTCTGCAAAAATAAATGATTATCTTCACCAGTTATTTTTCACCATTTTATATCCTTTAATTCAGAACGTAATTGCAGATAGTTTAATATCATTACCATTTATTGATAACCCATTGTCTTGCTTAGAAAGTGATGTCACACTGACCATTCCGTTACCAAGGTGACCATGTCTGGCCACAGTATTCAGTGGGAAAGGGGATTCAATCACAGTGAGTATAATGAGCAGCCACACACTGGTCTCTGCACTGATCGCCTCACCATCACACACAGTCTCCTGATATACACCTGGAGTGTGTGATGATTGGTGTAAGTGATGGTAAAAATAAAGCTACCTATACCTGGCATGAGGTTAATAAACCTGTAATTATCTGCCTGAATAGTTCCCTCATTTGAAGAGAATGAAACACTTGTTACTCTTGAGAATGGTAGAGCTATAGTGGTAGGGGATTCTATTGTAAGGGGAATAGTTAGATGTTTCTGCGGCCGCAATCGAGACTCCAGGATGGTACGTTGCCTCCCTGGTGCAAAGGTCAAAGATGTCTCAGAGCGGCTGCAGGATATTTTGGAGGGGGATGGGGAGTGAACAGCCAGTTGTCATGGTGCATATAGGTACCAACGATATAGGAAAAAAATGGGATGAGGTCCTGCAAGCTGAATTTATGGAGCAAGGAGTTGAATTTAAAAAGTAGGACCTCAAAGGTAGTAATTTCAGGATGGCTGTCAGTGCCACGTGTTCGTCAGAGCAGGATAGCTCAGATGAATACGTGGCTTGAAGAATGGTGCAGAATGGAGGGATTCAAATTCCTGGGACATTGGAACCGGTTCTGGGGGAGGTGGGACCAGTACAAACAGAACGGTCTGCACCACGGCAGGATTGGAACCAACGTCCTAGGGGGAGTGTTTGCGAGTGCTGTTGGGAGATGTTAAACTAATATGGCAGGGGGATGAGAACCTATGCAGGGAGACAGAGGGAAGTAGAATGGGGGCAGAATCAAAAGATAGAAATAAGAAACGTAAAAGTGGCGGGCAGAGAAACCCAAGGCAAAAATAAAAAAGGGCCATATTACAACAAAATTCTAAAGGGGCAAAGTGTCTTAAAAAGACAAGCCTGAAGGCTCTGTGCCTCAATGCGAGGAGTATTCGGAATAAGGGACGAATTAACTGCACAGGCAGCAATTAATGAATATGATATCATTGGCATCACAGAGACATGGCTCGAGGGTGACCAAGGCTGGGAACTCAACATCCAAGGGTCTTCAACATTCAAGAATGATAGAGAGAAAGGAAAAGAAGGTGTGGTAGCATTGCTGGTTAAAGAGGAAATTAACGCAATATAAGGAAGGACATT